>NC_092382.1:78184800-78484800 GCF_030028105.1 Mobula birostris
GCGTCATCCAGCAGCGAGTTCCCAAAAGGAGCTCGTCCGGCTCGTCCGGCCTACGGATGAATGACCTGCCCACCGGGTCTATACTCTCATCAGCAGTGTTTACACTGATGGTAGACTTGCACTAAAGAGAACTTCAGTGTCTGGTACATTGCCTTGCCATCTAATGCGTAATATTCTGCAAAGACAGGTCATGTGGAAATGGATGAGCTGTCTTGCGTTCCTTCGATACACAGTCCATGTTTCACGGGTATACAGGAGGGTAGTGAGTACCACTGCTCTGTAGACCTTCAGTTTTGTTGCTGGACTGATTCCTCGACGTCCCCATAGAGTGGAGCGCAGTCTACCGAAAGCAGAACTTGCCTTCGCTATTCTGCAGTTAACTTCTGTATCAATAGTCACTGGTCGGGACAGGGTGCTGCCAAGGTCAGTAAACTGGTGCACTGCCTGTAGTTTCTGTCCTTTGACTATGATTTTCGGTTCTGGTCACGGTGCATGAGGGGCAGGCTGGTGCATGATTTCGGCCTTTTTGATATTGATGGTGAGTCCAAAGTTGTCACAAGCCGTGGAGAATTTGTACATATTGACTTGCATCTCTGGCTCCGAGCCGGCATACAGGGCGCAGTCATTGACAAAGAGGAAGTCTCTCAGAACAGTCTACTTCACTTTGATAATAGCTTGAAGTCTCCTTAGGTTGAAGAGCTTCCCATCCACTCTGTACTTGAGGCTGATTCCAGCATCACTGTCCTGGAAGACATCATTCAGCATGGCAGTAAACATCATGCTGAACAGTGTTGGTGCGAGCACACAGCCCTGTTGACGACACTGGTGACTGGGAACGCCTTAGTGGATTCTCCGCTGTCCAGCCTGGTGTATGAGGCTGGGCATCAAGGGCTTGACAGACTACGTGAGGGAAAAAAATAGGCTTGACTGTACCAGTGACGTTGTCCTCCCTGGCGCTCTGAACACTGCTTCGAGACATGCAATACAAGCCAGCCACAAAAACTAACTCCCCCCGCACCCCCCCACCCCCGACAGCTGAGCAATCAATGTCTGTAACACCAGACGTAATAAGGAATCTGCAGAGGTGTTGGGACAGAAACCATCCAGGCTGAGCTCGCATACAGTGTGCACATCAGCGCATTCATGTCTTCATCGTCAACAATTCACTCGTCCAGGCTGCTGTTCCCACATGCTTCAAATCAGCCACCATCTTCCCTGTACCAACGAACTCTACACATTCAGAACAAAACGACTCCTGCCCGGTGGACCTGCATGGCGTGCTTTGAACGGCTGATAACGGCACACATCAGAAACTCCAATCCTTGCTCACTGGGGGCTCACCAATAAATTGACCTACCGAATCACTGCAGGGCAGATGCCGCAGCATCTGTCATTCCCCTTGGCCTGACACACATAGAAAATAGGGACACTTGTGTCAGAACGTTGTTTCTGAGTTTCAGTTATGCAGGTAACACTATTGTCCCACAGACATTGGTGAACAAATCCCTTGTCAGCCATCTAAACACACCTTGGGCTTCCTGGACAACAGACCGCAGCAAGTCAGGTTGCACCGCTCGCCCATTCCCATTACCGTGAACTCGGCTGCGTGTTGTACACTCTGCTCACACACGTCTGAATGGCCAAACACACAATAACCACATTGAAAAATTTCCCCGAAGGCAGATTGTGGTGCGGCTCATCAGTGAGAATAATGATATGTCAGACAGAGAAAACAGCTTAAGGCCTGGAGCCAGTCAAATAACCACTTTCCCAATGTCAACAAGACAAAGGGGATGGTTATCGACTTCTTTCTCCTTCTTGATTTTATAAACCTATAGTGTCACCCAAATTCTCCCGTGCTTCTCTGGAATAAAGATCCAGCTCGGCCAACCTCTCCCTATGACACGGCCCTCTAGTCCAGGCAGCATCGTCATCAATCTCTTCTGCGTCCTCTCCAGCTCGATAATATCTTTCATACAATAGGGTGATCACAACTGTACAGAATACTCGTTGTAGCCTCACCAGCTATTTGTATAACTACAATGTAATGTCTGTAATCCAAAACTCAATGCCTGACTGATGAAGGCCAGCATGATTAAAGCCTGCTTTTCCACCCTCTATATCTGTAGATCTGCTTTCAGCGAACTTTACCCTTGTAATCCCATTTCGCTCTGTTCCACCACACTTGGTGATCCGCCATTCAGCATATCAGGCCCACCATGTTTACTGTCCAAAATGCACCATCTTTCACTTGTCCAAGTTGCAAACCATTTACTTTTTCTCGGTTCTATCTCCATAACTGACAAACATCTCTTTCAAATACATTCCAACATATCGCAATATCCACAAGACTCCGTCGTTTAGCCTCACAACTTGCTAACCAGGCTATGTACATTAATATACAAATCAAAGTCATCACTAATGTAACACACTTAAAAGTTGCTGGTGAACGCAGCAGGCCAGGCAGCATCTCTAGGAAGAGGTACAGTCGACGTTTCAGGCCGAGACCCTTCGTCAGGACTAACTGAAGGAAGAGTGAGTAAGGGATTTGAAAGTTGGAGGGGGAGGGGGAGATCTAAAATGACAGGAGAAGACAGGAGGGGGAGGGATGGAGCCAAGAGCTGGACAGTTGATTGGAAAAAGGGATATGAGAGGATCATGGGACGGGAGACCAAGGGAGAAAGAAAGGGGGAGGGGTGAAGCCCAGGGGATGGGCAAGGAGTATAGTGACAGGGACAGAGGGAGAAAAAGGAGAGAGAGAAAAAGAATATAACTATATAATAATGAATAAATAAAAAACGAATGGGGTACGAGGGGGAGGAGGGATCTTAACGGAAGTTTGAGAAGTCAGTGTTCATGCCATCAGGTTGGAGGTTACCCAGACGGATATAAGGTGTTGTTTCTCCAACCTGAGTGTGGCTTCATCTTTACAGTACAGGAGGCCGTGCATAGACATATGAGAATGGGAATGGGACGTGGAATTAAAATGCATGTCCACTGGGAGATCTTGCTTTCTCTGGCGGACAGAGCGTAGGTGTTCAGCGAAACGGTCTCCCAGTCTGCGCCTTGTCTCGCCAATATATGGAATGTCGCATCGGGAGCACCGGGCGCAGTATATCACCCCAGCCGACTCACAGCTGAAGTGTCGCCTCACCTGGAAGGACTGCCTGGAGCCCTGAATGGTGGTAAGGGAGGAAGTGTAAGGGCACTTGTTCGCTTACAAGGATACGTGCCAGGAAGGAGATCGGTGGGGAGGGAGGGGAGGGACGATTGGCCAAGGGAGTCGCCTAGGGAGCGATCCCTGCGGAAAGCAGAAAGGGTGGGTGGAGGGGGGAAAGATGTGTTTAGAGGTGGGATCCCGTTAGAGGTGGCGGAAGTTACGGAGAATTATATGTTGGACCCGGAGGCTGGTGGGGTGGCAGGTGAGGACTAGGGGAACCCTATTCCTAGTGGGGTGGCGGGAGGATGGGGCGCGAGCAGATGTGAATGAAATGGGAGAGATGCGCTTGAGAGCAGAGTTGATGGTGGAGGAAGGAAGCCCCTTTGTTTAAAAAAGGAGGACATCTCCCTCGTCCTGGAATGAAAATCATCCGTCTTCCCGTGCTCTATGTTTTGCGTTTCTGTCGTCCCAAGTCCAGGGTTCAGAGGTTCCTGTTGTCCCAGGTCCAAGGCTCGGCTGTTCCTGAGTACCAAGTCAAGGCTTCGTGTTCTCGTCTTGTCCATGTGCCTCGTCCTCCCCATGTTCCTCGTCCTGTGCTGGAGTCTCCTCGTCCTGTACTGGAGTTCCCTCGTCTTGAAAGGAGTCTCTCTTTCCGTCCTGTAGCCTAGCTTTGTTCCAGAGTCCGAGCCCAAGTCAAGGCACAGGTTCTTGGTCCTTGCCCAGCCCCTGGCTCGGAGTCCGAGCCGAAGCCTCGTCATGTCCTCGCCTCGAAGAAGCCAAGCCATGAAGAAGCCAAGCCATGTCCATTCCTGTAGCCACGTCATGTCCTCGCCTAGTTACGGAGTCCGAACCCGAGTCAAGACCAGGTTCTCTGTCCTTGTCCACTCTCCGGCATTGAGTCCAAGCCCAGGCTCCTAGTTCCCATTTCCTTGTCCTAGTCCCGCTTGCCTAGCCAATGTCCCAGCCCAAGTCTGTGTTCTTCCCCAGCTCTCTAGTCAAGTCCTGTTCCTAGTCCTTCATTGTCTGTGTCTTGCATTTGGGTCGGCCCCCAGCGTCCTCCTTATCATAGGGACGTTTTGCAGCCGGCGATTTGCCGTGGTTTTCCTGCCATTTCTGATTCTTAAACTAAGGTGGAACTGGAAGCTAACAAAGCTCTGCCTGGGTCGGGGCTCAGGCTGGCTCACCGGTCTGCAGATTGTGAGAGGATGCAGATAAACCTGCTTGTCTCCAGCAGCTAAACGGATCTCATTTCTTCACTATCTTATTGGTCAGCGAGAATTTGCTCAGCACTGTTGGCTGCCATTTTTCCTCAGGGTGGCTGGGACGAAATGCTTTTAATGTAAAATTGTAAAATACTGTATAAGATATTGGGAGCTCAGTAATTCAGTCTACATCTGTGAAAAGAGAAATGGTGGAACACCCAGTTTCAGATATGGGGCTGTCCAAGATGCTGCAGATCTGCTGAGCGATTCCAGCATTTTCTTCTTCTTGCTTTACATTTCCGGCAACAGTGGTATTTTTTTGTCTATTTTAATGCAGAGATATTAAAATTGCAAAATGTCTGGGACACCCAAAAGCCGTTCAACATATCTGTGGAGATGCAATCACCACCCCTACCAATTTGCTGGTTAACAGTTCATTCCGACCCTGGTGTAATACAGACCAAGTTTGGTCTGGCCATTCACTGCAACAGAACTTCCCCCAGGCGTCTTGGACCCCACTGTGCCGCAGGATCCGGGAGGGGATGTCGACAGGGTGGGTCTGGACCTGTGCAACCCTCTACTGACCTAAAACTCATTCACGCAGACGCTATTCCTTTATGAGGAGTGGAATATAAACGCCACTAACTGACTAAAAGGAACCATCATCATCCTATGGGATGGATATCCGAAGAAGAAGAAGAAGAAGAAGAAGAAGAAGAAGAAGAAGAAGAAGGAGAATAAGAAGAAGAAGAAGGAGAAGAAGAAGGAGAAGAAGAAGAAGGAGAAGAAGAAGAAGAAGAAGAAGAAGAAGGAGAAGAAGAAGAAGGAGAAGGAGAATAATAATAATAATAATAATAATAATAATAATAATAATAATAATAATAATAATAAGAAGAAGAAGAAGAAGAAGAAGAAGAAGAAGAAGAAGAAGAAGAAGAAGAAGAAGAAGAAGGAGAAGAAGGTGGTGTAATACTTTCCATGCCGTCAATGCTCACAGCGTTCTTTCCTCCCACTATCATTACTGACACACATATCACACTCGTCACAGGCCTCTATTTACTAAATCCATCTTCAATCATCACCCTTCGCTTGCTGTCATTGAGTTCGGTCAAAATAGTTATGTTCTGGTAAAACTACAAATTGTTTGACAGACAATCGCCACGATCTTCAGCATCACTGCAGACTGTGGACATTTTAATCCCAGCTATAGAATTACTGATATACTGCCCGTTCCATATTCTCCGAGGCTCCATCCGAATATTACAACCTACACAATGACTGCCCTGTGACGCTTTGGCATCAGCGATTGCCGTGGTGTTCCTAGCATTTCCGATTCACAAACTGAGGAGAAACGAACCTAACGATCGTCTATCCATCTTAATGTAAAATTCCTGCAAAATTACATTGTCTTTTTTCTCTCTTTGTTTTACTGCACAGATGATATCTGACTGCAAAATATTTGGGGCGGCCAAAGCTGTTTAACAGGTTTGTTTAATGCCAGCTGCACCACACCAATTTATTAGTTTTCAGTTCACTCCGAACCTGGTGTAGTACATTCCATACCGTCAATACTCACAGCATCCTTTCGTCCATCTATCACTCTGTTGCAGTTGTTCCTGAGGTCACCGTCTCTACGCTAAGTAACGGTGATCACAGAGCGAGAAACATGTGCAACACTTCTTGCAGCTCCGGGGGGCTGTTGCCCTGGAAACGGAGGAAGTAGCTCACCGCAAATAATTGCGAAAGGAAATAACAAACTCAATATAATATGCTACGTGTTTCATAATGACAAAAAAAAGCACTGCAGCCATTTTGTAACGGTGAAATTAAAATGTAATGGTTTAATGGCTGCTGCATTTATCCTGCCTCGTGCTGTATTCAAGTAAAGATCAATTAATCGAACAAAAAAAAAAAAACACAGCTCCTGGAAGGCTCAGTGATGTAAAAGTGCAGTACAATACTTCAGAATGAGGCAAAGGTTAGAAGAAAGATGGTAGATATACATCATTGACGTGGTGAGATACAGGCTGGAAGGAGGTTTAACAAGATGGCACGGAATGATCAGATAGAACCAGCTGGGAGAAGGGATCGAGAACAATCACTGATGGCTCTTCAGCATTACACAGATACTGAATTAATAGTACATACTACTATATGCAGTATATATATGAACCTGAAATGTCAAAGCTACAACAAACAATAAGAACGTTTGAATGTAACCTTAGCCCCTGAACGTACCATAGAAAGCATCCCATCCGGATACTTTCACAACTTCCTATGGCTATTATTCTTCGTTTGACTGCAGGAAATAGCATAGATCTATGGACACAGCTGAGCACATCATAGGAACTCCACTGTCTATATGCTTCCCGCTGCCTCAGTGAATCAGGAAACATAATCGAAGATTCCCAGAACCCTGGACATTCTCAATTCTCAACCACCCAACGGGTCGAAGATTAAAAAAAACAACAACAGTAAACATACCACTAGGCTCAAAGACGGCTCCCATTCTACTGTTATAAGCAAACTGAAAATTCCTCATCATGATACAATGGACTCCTGACCTCACAATGTAACTGGATGTGACTTTGCATCATGTCTACCTGCATTGAAATTTCTCTGTAACCATAAACCTTTGTTACACTCTGTTAATGTTTTATCTAATATACTGTTTTACCTAATATACTTTTTGCCCACACAAAAAAGAGGGGGCGTCACAAATCTGGATCTCACTGCTTTGTCTGAACTGACGAACGATGAAACTGCTCATACACGTGGAGCAGCGTCCCGCAGATGCGATTGATTCGTTTAGCTACAGGCTGCAAGAACACAACAGGCCAAATAGCCGCTTCCCGTGTCCTGGTATTACCTCAAACAGTTATCGGACCCAGGCATCTAACCAGGTGAAGTTTGGATCCGATACCGCGCGAGGTGATGGAGGCAATTTTTCCCAGGTACAACTCAACGGATGAGTGCAGTCCAGGCATTGCCACCTCACCTATTCCTAGGACTAAAGCAACAGGGGCTGAGCGGCGGCTCATCGCAGGAGGTTCGGTGTGAAGGCCCCACAACCCGGATCGACCCCGGCAGCTTCGCTCCATCAAGCCGGACCGACCCGCCAGTTCGGGTGAGTTAACGGGATTCAAATATGCCCGCTCGGAACGGCCTCAAATACTCACCGATGGGAACTTGATGTATTTGCCTCGCGGACAGTAATCCTTCCCCCGTCTCCCCGCGACGATCCGCTTCAACACAGAACGGAAAGAAAACCAATGAACATCGGAGGCTGAGCATGCGCATTTTGAGCTCCAAATCTTCAGAGCCGGGGCGGGGGTTTTGGAGGCAGAGCAAAGAGGTTAGAAAGGAACGATAGACCATAGAGCATAAAGTTGTTCAAAATTTAAAAATAATAGTAATAATAATAATATAAGTAATAATAAACCGATTCTCCATTTTAATTTTATGAAAATATTAGACAACCTTGTTTGCTGCTTTGAATCTTCTGGAAGGGGGTTTAACTGAAGTGTATACATTTTCGAGACACACTGATAAATGGAAAAGGCTTAATTCTCTCATAAATACTGTCGTACATGGGGAAACATTAGATGCACCGCAGCTCGTAGCAGTGAAATGAGTCAAGAAAAATAAATGCCCACCCACAATGAGAGGACGTGACAGATCTGGATCTCACTCCCTTGTCTGAACGGAAGAAAGATTAAACTGCACAACCACGAGGAACAAACCCACAGATGCTGCAGATCTGCGGTAAAATAGGAAAATAGAGCGGGATCAAGTGACGGGCTGAAGGTCTCCCTCCTAAACTGGTGACTCTACTCTTCGCCCCTCACACGCTGCATGACCCACCTGCCGCATTTTCCACATTATTTCATATTTACACCAGCTACATTTTTAATTATTCCTCCGTATATTTTCCCTTTCTCCTCCGTTGGGTCAACGATTTACGGGTTCGGTCCCCATACCAGTCCGCCATATAGTTTACACTCAGAACGGAAATGTGCAGGCTCCATTCAGATCGGTTCTATGTTTACAAACACTAACTTCTATTCGCATTTCCCCACCCTCACTGGAGAGTGAAAAAATAACATCACCAAGTGAGAAACAGCAGGAGGTGGCCATTCAGCCCATCGAACGATCAACAAGATGACGTCTGCGCTCGCATCTCAGCCACATGTTTCTCCCTGATCATTATTTCCTCGATCCCTTCGGTCTCCACACATCTGCCGAACTCTGTTTTATGCGTGGACAATCATGAATCTTTACTCCCTTCTGTGGTGGGGATTTGCAAACTTTCACCACCCTCGGAGACATTTCCACTCATATCAGTCCCCAGGAATCCACACCATTTTTCATTGGTTCAACCGCTAATGACGTTGTGTATTTCAATGTATTCACTTCTTCGTCCTCGTTTCTCTAAATTAAAAGCTTATCGCGCTTGATATTTCTTCACATGATGATCCGACCAGGGAGTGGGAGGGCAGAGGCCTTCTGGAAGGGGATAAGGGAAGCCAGGTGGGTGGGACAGTGCTGGAGAAGAAATATTCTTATAGGAGAGGAGAATGGACAATTGGAGAAAGTGACAGAGCAGGGGCCCAGGGGGTAGTAATAAGAGGTGAGAAGAAGTAAAAGGTCAGAGTGTGGAATAGGGAAAGGGGGAGAGCTGCAAATTTTGATCACCGGAAGGAGAAATCGGCATTTCTCCTGTTGGGGTCATCTACCGCACCCGGTGTTTCCGGTGTGGCCTCCTTTGTATCAGTGAAACCCGACGTAGAGTGGAGACAGCTTCGCCAGAAAAAGAGGGATCATGCCCATTTTAATTCCACTCCCCATGCCTATTCCGATATATCAGTCCATGCCCTTCTCTACTGCCGCGACATGGGTAGACTCAGGTTGGAGGAACAACACCTTATATTCCGTTTGAGCAGCCTTCAAGCTGTCGCCATGAACATGAGTTTCTCGAATTTCCGGTAATTTCCCACCCCCTCTCTCACCTTTCCCAGTTATCTGCTTACCTGCCCATAACTTCCCCCTGGTGCTCCTGCCCATTAGTTTTTATCCATGGTTTCTACCGTCTCATATCAGGTTCCCCATTCCCCAGACCTTTATCTCGTTCACCAATCAACTTTCCAGATCTTTACTCCAGAAATCGCCTGCGTCCTTGGGCTGCTTCCTCCACACACCCACCATTTGGTATTCTGACTTCTCTCCTTCCATTGCAGTCCTGAAGAATGGCCTGGGCCTGAAACGTCAACGGTTTACTCTTGCCCAGAGATGCCGCCTGACCTGCTCAGTTTCTCCAACACGCTGTGTGTGTTGCTTTAAAAAAAATACTAATCAAACATGCAACTGAACTAATCTTTTTTGCCTACACAGTGTCTATGTTCTTCCATTTACTTCCCATCAACCTGCCAATGTAAATGGCTCTTAAAGGCCCCTGATGTATCTGCATCCGCCATCACCCAGTCAGCACTTTCCAGCTACTCACCATTCTCTGTGTGGAAGAGCTTGCCCCTCACATCGCTTTTAAAATTACCCTTTCCACCTCAAATGCATGGTCTTTTGTATAAGACATTTCAAACCTGGGAAAAAGACATCGTCTGTCTACTCTATCTACGAGTATCGTAATCCTATAATCCTTCTGCAAGTATCGCAGCAGCCGGCGGGGCTCCAGAGAAAACAACCCAGGTTTGTCAAAATCTCGCTATAGCTCATGCCCTCTAATCCAGATAATATCCTGGCAAAACTCTTCTGTACCCTTTTCTAAGCCCGGACATCCTTCCTAGAATGAGGCGACCAGAAATGCATGAAATACTCCAGTTGAGGCCTAATAGCTGTTTTATAAAGCTGCAACATAACTTCCTGACTTTGGAACTCAGTGCTTTGGCTAATAAAGGTAAGCATACAATTTGCCTTCTTAGCCACTCTATCAATCTGTGTGGCCACTGTCAGGGAGCGATGAACTGGGATTCCAAGATGCTCCTGCTCATTGACATTATCCAGGCTCTGCATGGAACAGTGTCCCGTCTCTTTAATTTCGACCTGCTGAGCTGCCAAGATGATCATCACTAATCAAATCTCTCTGAGCTTTCTCAAGTGCTGTTGAGTTTATTGCCAAGTACACAAGTTCGGGAAGATACAAGTACAGAGAAACACTCACTTGCAGCAGCGTCACAGGGCAGTATATTCAGATAACACACGGAACATCAATTATACAATTTTCTGTCATTAATAATATATAAATATAGGTTTTATGTCATTGGGAATAAATAAATATACATTTTTATGTCATTAGCAGTGTATAAATACACATTTTATGTCATGATTAATATATAAATATACATTTTGTGTCAACAACGGACTTGGAAATGTTGAAATTTGTCCCTCAGCCAAATTGCTGACACAGTTTGGGAACACCCTGTTTCCAAGCATCGGTCCTTACAACACCGACTGGGACATCCTGCAGGCTCAAGAAGGGTCTGGTTAATCCTTGTATTTAAACACACAGACAGAAGGAACAGGAGCAGGCCACTTGGCCACTCCAGTCCGTCCTGTCATTCAATAAAACCCCGGGCCGATCCATCCGTGTCCTCCAACACCACTCCTATCCCCACTTTGCCCAAATCTTTGGCCCCACTTGCAAGTCAACAGTCTGCCGGTGTTTGCCCCCCAATGTGGTGAATCCCTCTGCTCGCCACCACCGCTCAGACATTTCCACAGATGAACCCTTCCTGACAAACATCCTGTCCACCCGCTGTCACACCATATTCATCCCCCCCCCCCACCCCGCTTCTCGTGTCGGGATCTCTCCCTCCCAGGGAACGGTCATGAAGGCGATGCTCCGAGCGTCTCCTCCTACCTCTCAGCGAAACTTCAGACTTTGGCCGCAGGAGATGATATATAATCGCCCCTATCTACCCTCGGAGGGAAATCGAAATAAAATTTAAAAAGCGACATTTACTTTAAGGTTTGCTCCGCTTTGATGGCTAGTTCTAAGCGGGAGCTGGTGGTGGATCAGCAGTGGTAATGTCCTCTCGACTGATCCGCCTCCGCTATTCGGCCTAATTAGTGAGTGACATCGGTTACTTCTCGTATTTTGATAAACAACTGTTTTACTAAAGTGATCCAGAAACGTCCGTGGACCAGATACACATCGTATTAGTCAACAGAAGACCTCTCGTCCATGCAATCTTCGTCCACTGGAAAGCTAAAACGCTCTGACAATGTAGACCATAGATGCCCCTTCCTCTAAAAGACAGTGAATCATTCAGAAAGCTGATCGCTGAGAGGAATTATGTTTGTTTGTCATCAAAGTTCGCACACAGTTGGCTGGTTGGAGCTGATGTGGATGGCGAGCGTCTCCCAGTGAAAGGCCGAACAGCTGAACACCCCGCGTTGTCCGCCTCCAGCCACCGGTGGCGCTGTAGTAACCTCCGGCGACGCGCAGGGGTACTGCGGGATCCTCCGGCCGCTTGTGGCGCTGTGGTAACCTCCGGCGAAAAGTAGGAGCGCTGCGGGAACCTTCGGCCACTGCTGGCGCAGTGCCGATCCCCGGATTTGCCGCTGGTTCTCCTTTTCGGGCGGGGGTGAGGAACAGAATGACTCCGGGTTTGTGTAAGTCGGGGACCGGCTGCAGTGGGAAAGGGCCGGGACCGAGCACTGCCGGATGGTCGGAGTCTCAGGGCTCTCCGATCCCGCTGCTCTGGTTTGAGCGTTCCGCCCGTGCCTTCTCTGTGGCATCGTTAAATTGAGGTTCCCAAAACTGGGAGGGGGTCTGGGGTGAAGGGAATCTCTCTGTCTGTGCTGGGAGAGGTTATGGTGGACATGTGGGTGTGGGGTAAGTGATGCGAAAGATGTGGTGGCGTGGGGGGATGTTGTTGGGAGAAAGTGGGATGATTGAACATTCCGCCACCCGAGGATTATGGACACGGGACACGGGGTAAACAAGGGAGGATCTGGTCCATTGTGTCAGACAGCTCGGGTGTCCTTTCAGGAAGAAACCATTCTCTCTTCAAATTAATTGTTGTCTAATTTTGCTGTTAACACTGTGTTTCTTAGAAAGCCCCAGAGTCTGGGATATCTGTCACCGTCATGGGCTGTAGGTGAAAATTGGGAAGTGGTGTGGGGTGTCAGTGACCTCTGCATCAGAGACGGACACAGGTTTGCATAGTCTCTTTAGAAATATAATTGTCCTTACAATGGATGCGGATCTGGTTGTATATTCAAAGAAGGGGCTGAGCAGACAGAGTTTTTACTGGTCAGCAGTGGAGGGGTACACGGACTGTCTAATGGATCGTTTGGTTGTTCTGTTATGATCTCACAGATGGTGACTGAGGAAAGAGGCTTGCTGAGGAGGAGAGTGAACCGGGAGTATACCCAGGGATTAGCAACTCAGACAAGGTATCGGGAAAGTGGCAGTGATGTGGTTTCCTGTGTCAGGAGTATAGGCAATCTTTGCAAGTGAGGGGTTTGTGTGCAGATGCAGCTTCCCTGGAGGTGGAGGAAAGAGGACACACCAACAGGTGGAACCAGCTGTGGGAAGACATAGTTTGTCAGGTCTGAAGATGAGCTGAATGTGCCATAACCTTCAGACTGAATCAGAAAACTATTCTGAGGGTATTTGAAATGTCAGAATCAGGGGAGATGTGATCACATGTGCAGAGGGCAGGGCTTGTGTCTCCATCAGACCCTCAGTGAGATGGTTCAAGTTACAATGTGCAGAGATGAAAGCACAGTGTTTGGGGATGGATTTAATCACTGATTCTGACACAGTGAGGGTTAGTTTTGGCGTAAGGAAGCAATATTAATTAAAGAATACAAAAGGACCTTCATCAATTGCCATTTGTTTAGCAGAACTGACCAAGTTATAAAATTAATAATTAATTCATAATATTCTGATTTGTAATTTCCACAATCAGTACCTTTCTGCTAATGACCGAACCCAGAAATTTACAGAGTGGGTGAAGAGGCTGTCCAGTGACAGTTCCTGTGTTCAATGTCACTGGGACTTCCCATCACTGAGCAGATATTGTCTTCTCCATTCTCTCTCACTCAGTCTGTCACTCGCCAAGTTCATTGTTTAAAGAAAATCACATAACTCACAGAGAAGCGAAGCCCGACAGAGGATTCACCGCTCTTCTTCAGCCTGGTGATGGGGAAAGGCTCCCAGTCTCAGGGAATGATGTGGGAATCTCTTGCGGAAATGAGGAATGGGTTGGCAAAGTTGGACAAAATGCTGAAAGAAGTTTTGGAGCTCGTTATGGTAAAATAACACACTAAATTGAAAATCACATTGAAACATTGTCGACTTAACAATGTTATAGAGCATAGACATAGAGCATAGAACAGTACAGCACAGGAACAGACTCTCCGGCCCAAAATGTTCTGCTGAACCAAATAGATTAGTATCCAAATGGCTACTAAACTGATCCCTGTGCCTACATAATATCCATATCCCTCGAGTCTCTTCACATTCAATTGTCTATCTAAGCTTTTCTTAAAAATCTCTGATGTATCTGTCTCCACCACCACCGCAGCCACCCAACACACTCTGTGAACGAACTTGCCTCGCAAATCTCCTTTGAGCTGATCCCCTCTCACAGTAAATGTATGTCTTCTGGTATTAGATACAGTATTTCAACACTAGGAAAAAAATACTGTGTGCCCAATCTATCTGTGCCTCTCATAATCTCATAAACCTCTATCAGATCTACCCTCTGCCTCCGCCGCTGCAAAGTAAATAACAAGCTTGGCCAACCTCTCATTATAGCACGTGCCCTCTAATCCAGGCGATGTCCTTGTGATCCTCTTCTGCACCCTCTCCAAATCCTTACCGTCCATCTATAATTGGTTAACACAACTGTATATAATTCTCCAGATGTGGCCTCACTGGTGTTTTATGAAGCTGCAACATAACCTCCTGACTTTTGGATTCAGTGCTTCAACTAATAAGACCAAATATGCCATTTGCCATCTGAACCACCTAATAATCCTGCAGAACCACCTTCAGGGAGCTATGAACTTCGACCCTAAGATCTTTATGCTCATTAACACTGTTCAGTGTTTTGCATTTAGCAGTGTACTGTCTCTCTACATTTGACCCACCAAGTTGCCACACCTCACATTTGGCAGCGTTAAACTCCATCTGCCATTTCTCTGCCCTCATCTGCAAATGATTGACAGGATATCACACTGTATTCGTTGCCAGTCGTCGGTGTTGTACTCTCCACCAATATTAATCCAACCAGGTTCATCTTCACCGCGTCATTTATATATAAGACAAACTGCGGAGACTCCAGTAGAGATCCCTGTGGAATACCACTAATCTCAGACCTCCACTTAGAAGATGACAGCAGAGTGCAGACCCTTATAGACTGTAAGACGATACCATGAGAAGAATGAGTCCATTCGGCCTACAGAATCGTTCCTTCGCCCTCCAGCTTTCTTCTTCCTCTTCCTCCTTTCAAATTGTACCCATCTGCAACCCATCTTCACTGATTCTTCCTTTCCCAGTGAAGAACAGCTTAGAGATTTCCTTTGGCGTTTCATTGGCTCTGTTTCAAACGGGATGGCGTTGATGTCTTCGTACCCAACCCTCCTGTGCAACTCTCCTGTGAAAGGGTGTTGAGGAGATTTACAAGAATGTTGCCTGGATTGGGGAGCATGCCTTACGAAAACAGGTTGAGTCAACACGGCCTTTTCTCCTTGGAGCGACGGAGGATGGGAGGTGACCTGATAGAGGCGTATAAGACGATGAGAGGCATTGTGTGGATAGAGAGGGGCTTTTTTCCCAGGGCTGAAATGTTTGCACAAGAGGACACAGGTTTAAGGGGGGAGTAGGTACAGAGAGATGTCAGGGGTAAGTTTTTTACTCAGAGAGTGGTGATTGCGTGGAATGGGCTGCCGGCAATGGTGGTGGAGGTGGATGCGATAGGGTTTTTTCAGAGACTTTTGGATAGGCACATGCAGCTTAGAAAAATAGAGGGCTATGGGTAAGCCTAGCAATTTCTAGGTAAGGATATGTTCGGCATAACTTTACGGGCCGAAGGGCCTGTATTGTGCTGTAGTTTTTCTATGTTTCTATGGCGGACTTCCCCTCAATCATGGCTGATCTAAATATGCGTCTCCATCTCATTTACATGTCTTACCCCTGTAACCATTAACCCAATCACTAATCCCGCACATGTCAACCACCGCTTTCAATGTACCCAAAGACTTGGGTCCCACAGCCGTCTCTGGCAATGGATTTCACAAATTCTAATAACACTCTTCCTCATTTCTTTCCTAAAGAACGTCCTTGAACTCTGAGCCTGCGCCCTCTGGTCCTCGAGGGCAACTATAGAAACGTGCTCCACGTCCACTCCATGTAGGCCTTTCAATAGCCGATATGTTTCATTGAGATTACTCCCCCCCCCCCTCCGTATACTGTATTAAACTCAAACGAGTACAGTCCTAGAGCCATAAAACGCTCCTCGTATGGTAACCTTTTTACTCCCGGGATCACTCCTGGTACAGCTCCTTCAAACATCATCCAATGCCAGCAGATCATTTCTCATATAAGAGCCCGAGAATAGCTCACAATGATTCGAGCATATAACTTATCTTATATAAAACTGCTATGCAGCAGAACGGTGGAGGGGCCGAATGGCCTTCTTCCGCACTGCACCTTTGCCACGCTCCAGTTGATTAGGATCTGGCCTGTGTAGGGGAAGCGAAGCTGAAGGAACATTTTATGAAGATTTTGGTTGTCATTGCCGAGTGTGCTGTCATTCACTTTCAGAGCTCAGATTCTAACTTTCAAAGACTGTGGGGAAGCAGACGGAAGCGCCCCTGTACAAAGGCAGCCGGTGGAATGTGCTGATCAACGTTACACTCGCTGGGATGTTTGCAACCCTGTTATCAGAGCCAGTGACTATCTCTACACATGGGGATTTCAACCATGTTCAGAGCATCGCTGTGATGAGGTCTGAAGCCGAGTGGTCCCGGTTTTATCCACACATGGGAAGTTTGCCTTCCTCTGTTGCTGATAACACAGCTGAAGATGCCGCAAACCTGTCGCTGCCCATTCAAATCGGCGATTCTTTGTTTTTCATCAGTCAAATTATTTTGCTCATGTTCGTTCCACTAGGGCAATTTATATATTATTGACAAGAAACTGTTACTGGGTTGGGATAGGTTGGATGGAAGAACTTTTTGTCCACACCCGGTTTACGCTTCGTTACCATTAACTTTATTCTGCTAGTGTCCGGACTCAGTTTTTGACATCACGTGGTTTAAATGCGAATGAATGAAGGCTGGATGGTTGTGTGGTTAAATGGATCAGCAGATTTCCAAATGATGCAAGCAGTAATGGTGCAGTGAACAACGAAGAAGGACATCCTGGCTTTCAGGGGGATCTGGATCAATTGGAAAATGGGTTGAAAAGGAGAAGACGGAATTTAATGCAGACGAAAGCGACGCGTTTCACCTCGGTAGGAGCAAGTAGGTTATCTCTTACACAGTCAGCAGTCGGGTGCTGAGAAGTTTGGTAGAACAAAGAGATCGGGGGATACAGGTGCATAATTCATCAAAGTTTGTCACAGGTAAATGGAGTCAGAAATACCAATTTTTGGAACATTTTCCTCCCTCATTCAAAATACTGAGTGCAAGAGATCGGATATTATGTTTGAAAAAGGACAGAACAAATTAGAAGGATAATACAGGCTCCGGAGGCCCGAGTAACAAGGAATGATTGAATAGGTTAGGACTGTCGTGCTTCGAGTGTGCAAGATTGAGAGGAGATTTGGTGGAGCCATACTTGACTATGAGGCGTCTAGATAGGGTGAATTCAAGCTGGCGTTTTCCACTGAGGTTTGGTGGGACTACAACCAGAGGTCATGGGTTAAGGGTGAAAGTTTCAGGGGAACATCGGGGAAAACCTCTTCACTCGGAGGGTCGTAAGAGTGTGGCCGAGCTGTGAGCAAAAGTGTTGCATTTGAAATCGTTTTCAATGAGGTTGGATAAGTACATAGTTGACGGAGTTATGGAGGGTTTTGGTCACGATGCAGGTCGGTGGGAGTAGGCAATTAAGTGCGAGAGATGCTGTTCCGAGTCATGGCCATGTAACACTGAGAGCGCTATCTTCCCCACATACAGACACTCGTAAACGCAGCCCATCTTCCGCCAACATTGCTCATTGGTTGGTCGTAACTTCAAATTAATCTTCGGTGTGATATTCTTATCTTTCGGAAAATAATTTGCCAGACACGAGTGGGAGGATTCCGGACAGTCGACCCTATTAACACCTGAGGCTGTTTTACGTGGGGCGGAGCTGGAGGTAGACCCGGCAGCAAAGCAGTCTGGGCCATCTGGCACAGTTACAGGCTACCGTTCTCCATTTGCACCGAAAGGCAGCTCGCCATCTCACACCGGAACAGAGGTTTAACAGGATGCTGCCTGGATAAGGAGTGTGGACAATCAAGGGATATTTTCCCTGCAGCAGCAGAGGCCGCGCGAGGCCTGATACAAGTCTATAGGAATATGAGAGGTCGGCACGGAGTGGAGAGCTGGGATTTCCCATAAGGAGAGAATGTCTAAATCCAGAGGGCAAGCGCTTATGGTGATATGGTGAACGCTACTCCAGATTACAACTTAAATAAATGGTGCAAAGAGAGACTATCGTTTCCAAACACTTATTTAAAAGTAATCATCTTATCTAAGACAATCATGTTAAACCCGACTCAGAATGCTTGAAGGAGTTATGCGTTTCAAGATTTTGTTCACACTCATAGTGGTAGGTGGCTGGAATGAATGCCGGGGTACTGATGGAGGCAGATGCGATCGGGGCTATGAGATACTCCATGAATGTGTGGACAATGGAGGGATGTGAACCCTGTGTATGCGGCAGGGATTGGACTAGTAAGGTATGTCGAGAAGTTCAGTTGATTCGGTACAACATGGTGAGTAGACTGGCCATCTCCCGTGCTGTACTCTTCCGCGTTGGTGAGACCACAGCTGGAGTACTGTGTGTATCTGCGGTAGGCCGCCTCAGAAAGTACGTAATTATCCTAGAAGGGCGCGGTAAGGATTCACGACTTTTGCTGCCGAGACTGGATGACTCGAGTCAGAGGGAGACTGGATTTAGAGTGTGCTCTGATCCCAAAACTGAGGGTGACGCAACACTGATTCTCCCCTCCGTCACCACAGGCCCCACTGTCACGATGCCACTGCAGGGTAATATCAAGTGTGGAAAATAACACCATCTGCTGATAAGGTTAACTGTTTGACTAATTGACGAACACTGTCATTGAGTTCGTTTATTCACTTTAAGAGATGGAGCTTGACGTAATGACGTCTGTGGACCGCGACTGCTTTTGGTTTGTTCACGATGGACGTAAATGTCTGCAAGTTCTGTTAAGCATATAAAACAACTCGGACGCGTTTTATTCACACAATCCTTCCAGCTCACTGTGACTGTGCACTGATCCCAGAAATGGGACCCAATCACTACAGCCCCGTAGTGCACTGCGGACTGACCGCAAAACTGCATGTGAATTCCCTCCCCTTCTACAACGCCAGCCCAACACTGACTGTGGGTCGAACTTAAAAGCAAGATGTGTCTCTCTAGTGGGGCTGTATTATAGACCCATTCGTCAGCGGGATTTTGAACTGTCGCCGGCCGGCTGATCTGAAACTCTGCCAATTTTAATCGTTAACGTTTGGTTTTCTCTCACTTCCCTAAGTTCTAAGCAATAAATGCCCATCCTGGCCAAACTCTTCCATAGCTCAGGCCCCCTAGTCTCGGCCGCAAACGCTTTCCACACACTCTCCAGTTTGTAACCACATCTCTCTCTCTCTCTCTCTCTCTCTCTCTCTCTCTCTCCAGTCTATCTATCTCTATCTCCACCTTTCTCTCTCTCTGTATCTCTCTCTCTCTCTCACTCACACACACACACAGACACACACACACACACACACACACGCACACACACGCAAACACACATGCATACACTCCATCCTCTATCCTCCATCGTCTACCGTCTTGCTGTCCACGTCCCTGTTGTTTCTAAAGTCCCGGAGATGCCGGTCCATAGGACAATCGACCAGGAATAACACCCGGGAGATCCGGCGGTGAATGCAGGCAGCTGGAGCCCAGAATGACGACACTATGGCCGCTTCCGGTTTGTGCTCAGGTCGCGGCTTTATTAATAAACTGAAACACCGACGTCACCGGATATTTCATCACGCTGACCACCTGCTCCCTGAATTCCGACTGAGTCACTGAGTATATAAATGTCTTCGTGCAGCAGCTGAAATTCCTCAGCAAATATCCGACGTAGTGAAAGATCCATTCTGAATCATTGAAATCGTATACTCCTCCTGTGACCTGATAATATATGACATTCACAACCAGTGTTATCCACAGTAGGATGAAGCTGCCGGAGAGGGTGAAGTGTAAAACCACAGACCTCCCCCTGCTCTCCATCTCCGGGTCACTGCGGTTCTCCGACTTGTTCTGACCCCGCAGCCCCTTACGGACCCGACTGGCCACTAAAATGTGCCTGACTGTCAGAGCGTTGAGCAGCAGGATCCCAGCGAAAGGGAGGAACGGAGTTAAAATGGTATCGAGCCAGTCATATCCAACCCACCCGGGGTCAGTGAAATAATTGTCTATAGGTTTGCAGAGCCACGGTACATTGTCGATGATCACTAAGGGTTCTTGTGTGAAGTAGCGGGCAATGTTTTTCAGACACGAGAGTACACAGGTTGTTGTCAGAACCACAGTCGCAGTTTCCCCGGTGCAATATTTCGTTTTCAGTTTCTGGCAGCAAATGGCGACAAACCGATCGAAGGTGAAAGTGATGGTGAACCAGACAGAACAGTCTGTGGCTGTGTACCTCAGAACCTCGATAGCCTTACATGCGGGGGTAACACTCACAAAGCTCCAGAGAAAGTAATAGAATTTAATTGCAACAAAGATCAGCTCGGTGACAATGGTCAGTAGATCCGCCGCTGCCATGGCTACCAGGTAGCTAGTGGTGCAGGTAGAGAGGCCGCACTTCCCCCGGGACAGGATCACAATCGCCAGTAAATTCACTGGAGAGAAATAGAGAGAGCAGAACAGACACTGGCCATTACTGAACGTACCTTCAGCGAGTTAACTGTTCACCGGGTTTCAGCTAAAGATCAGCAGTGCTATGTGTTGTTGAACGGCTGCTAATGCAGCATCGGACACGGGTCACGCTGTCACTGACCTGTCTTTTTCAGTGTGGGGATAAACTGATGTGTGGAGGATGATCGGGAATAAAAATAATCTGCATGAACAACAATAATCTGTGCTAATCCCGATTCCAGTCACTGGTGGAACCGGTTTCACTGATTTAACCGTGACTGACCAGGCCTCTGGAAACTCAGCATGTGATGGGGCCGAGGAGCGATCCAGATCCAGAGGGAAGCTGGAACAACTGGGCAGATCAGGCAGCATCCATAAAGATTAACAGAACGTTTTGGACTGAGATCGTTCTCCAGGTCGGAGCTGTGTCCCATTTTACGACGGATCTCAAAGGGAAAGCGGGGACAATTCAATAAGCAAAGGCTGAGCTGGTTAATTCCTCAGCGGAGTTCATTTCAACAACACACAATCCGTGGACACTGCTTCAGGTGATCTGACACAATTAATTAAACGACGGGCAGTAGAATCCGACTGTGACAGACTCCACAGGGAGACGCGACACGTACGACCAGGGGTTCACTCTGAGCCAGAACTCAGGAACAGTGAACTTCACAATGTATTACCCTCAAAGTCACCCTTTACTGTCCATAGCATTGGGTCACCTCTGGAGAAGGGCACATTAAAACGTCCAAATTACAGCTTCTCGGAAAGCGTTCTGTCCCCAGCCCTGGAACAACTCCGCACAACTCTGTCATTAATACCCTCCCAGTCACACATTCCCGGAGAGATGCCTATCCCCGGCACTGGTACCACTCTGGACAAGGTACCATTAAAGGATCAGAAATTCGCTCAGACCAGTACCTCAGAAAGAGTCAACACCACAATGTATAATTCTCCAGTCACACCTTTCAGAGAGCTACCTGTCGCCAACACTAGTACACTCTGGACAAGGTGACATTAAAGGCAAAAAACAACGTTCGAGACTATCCTGTGTATCAGAGGAGAGACAGAGGGTTGTCATTAAAATGCACAATTATAATATTCAATTGACAGGATCAATATCACTGATGGATATTTGTGGAATGATCATCAAGTTGGAAGCTTGTCAAATGATCATAAACAGATTCACACCGTTTAACACACAGCGATACCAAACATGAGTTGTTCTGCTCACTCACTGGGAACTCCAATGACGGCAATGCGCACGTACAATATTCTCTACACACCCTAGTAGCTTTCCAACATTGACAACATATTCTCCGTCCGGTGATTTGTTTCCGTATGCTGCAGGCGATCCCTCCCAATGAAATGTTGAGGCAGCACATGCTTTGTGTTTTAATACATTTCAGCGCTCCGCAGGGGCAGATTTCAACCTACTTAAAAATATTTTCAGATCAATTACAATGTGATTACATTAGACAAGAGCAATCCCAGAGGCGCACTATTCTGGTTAATTTAGCGAATTAATTGTGAAACTGTAAACAATGGAAATTGTGAGGGTGTTAAGGGGTTGCGATTGTCATTCATCCAGCAAAGGAGGTATTTTCAAACACCATCAGACAGAACTCTGCTCCTCATGATGTGTCAGTGCTCATTTTGTCCATCGCATAAGGAGACCCGCTGAGAGTAATGCGGCCGTCCCACTCTGATTTTCCACCAATTGTAATCACGGCTCATCCCACTGTAACCTTATCTCCCACTCCCGATTACCAGCAAACATCCTCAGCTTGTTGGTGTGAAGGGTACCAAACTTTGTCCTGGTTCAGAAACATGTTTGTCACCACTGTGAGAAAAGCGCACTCTGAAAATAAACGTTGGGGTCGTCTGTTGTCTTACTCCTACATAGGACAGAGAAAGGTCAAGCACAGAAACCGACCCTTCGGCACGCAGAACCTGTGCCAACCGTGACGTCATGTTAATCGGATCCCGTGATCGTCTCCCTACATTCTCTACCTGTCAAACTTCACAGCAGGTGTCTTGGGCTTCTGGGTTTTCTGTTCTCGGAAGGTTTTTAACCATATGTGTGATTTACTTGGATCCAACAAAAGTGTCTGAACCTTCAAAGTGTCTTATAACTTACAAGGTGCTTCTACTGGAAATATGTACGTCAAAGGACCATTTTGTCAGTGCGACGGGAACCTGAATTATCCTTATGAACTGTTCTTTAGAAAAGAGCGAGAGAGAGAGAGAGAGCGGGGTGTACAAGACAAACACCTTGTTATTAAGAGAGAGAGGCTGGTAGACAGACAGACACATGATTTTGGAGACTGGATGAGCTTTGTTGTGCCCACAGAAAAGTGTTTTTTTTTTAGAGGATCGATAAGGAGAATCGATCAGTGTCTCTTGCAGTGTGGAAAAGGTGTGACCGCTGGGAAGTTATTAGTGGGGCCACTCCTCGCCTGGGTTGATAACTCCACCACAGAAAGCGGTCCCCTTTTTGTGCTCACATTCAGTGAGTTCAAAAGGATTTCGGAGGACAACGGGAAGAATCGACAGCATCCGATTACTCGAACAACAACACCTCTCTCTCTCCATCACTACTCAACTCAATACCACCAACTGAACTGAACTGAACTTTACTCATCACCATTTACCCCGAGGCTTGATGAAATTTGTTCTTTTCTATTTCCACAATTATATACATATAATCTTTGCTATCCTGTTCGATGTATCTGATTTTTATTACTGCATTACATTGTTAGTAATAAATAGTATTAGTTAATAGCAATACAAGACTCCAAAGTGATTTCTATGTCTGCTGGTTCTTTAACTCGTCACGGAGTACGTGATATCAGACACAAAATATTGAAGTAAATTGTGCCAGAACTGCTTGTGAACTTGTATTAAATCGGCTACTGTTAACATTGTCTGCCAGAGTATAAACTCGACGTAGTTTCAGTTTGAGAGCCTCTGCGGGCGGTGGGTCAGGAAAAGGTTTATTTATGTTGATGAATAAACACTTTCATATCCACCAATCTCCAATTTCTTCAGTGACTTGGTCACAACGTCTATTGTTGAGTGAGTGCGTGCTTTTCTGTGTGTATGTCTGTAGTGGCTGAGTGTTCCTGTAGCTGAGTGAGTGTGTGTGTGTGTGTGTGTGTGTGTGTGTGTGTGTGTGTGTGTCTGTGTGTGTGTGTGTGTGTGTGTGTGTTTGTTTACATACCTGTACGTGCCCGTGTGTGATGTGTGTGTTGTGTGTGTCTGTCTCTGTCTTTATGTGTTTCTGTAAGAGATCAGCAAGCACACAACACTCAGTCTGTGTCGGTACAGCGTGGATACAGAGAACACTTGGGCTCATGTGGAAGAAAGTATTCAGTCCTCCAGAGGGATATGTATATACTGGTTCGGGGAGCTAAAAAGCATGACATTGTTCGTAAGGGAAACAGGAAAATTATGGGCTTATATCTGAAGTGGGTAGAGCTCGGACAGTCTCTACTCAATACATTTTAGGGAAGGTGAGAGTTAATGTATGAGTACCGCGTGATGGCTCTGGGACCGTACTCGCTGAGTTCAGAAAAAGTAGGAGGAAATCACTTTGAAATCTGACGAATACTGAAAGAACACAGAGCACAGCGGAGAGCTGGAGATGGAGATGAGAAACTGTAGTTGTCTTTGTGTGGGTGTGTTTCTATCAGTGTTTCTATGTGGGTGGGTGTGTCTAAATGCTGCTGTGCATGTTTGTGACTTTATGTGTTTGTATGCTCTTGTGTTTGGGTTTGTGTTTCTCTATTTCTTTGTGTCTGTCTCTGCGCGTTAATGTGTTTCGGTGTCTGCATCCGTGTTTGTGTGAAGATAATAGTGTGATAGTGTGCGGCTCTGCGTGTTGGTGTGTGTGTGCATTTGCGTGTGTCTTTGCATTTGCGTGTGTGTCGATCTGTGTCTACGTGAGCTTGTTTGCTTGTTTCATGTAATTGTGTGCGCCAGTGTGTGTATGTGTGTGTGTCTGTCTGTGTCGGCATACTTAAATCTGTGTTCGTACGTGTCTGAGTGTGTTTGTGTCTGTGTGTGTGCTGCGTGTGTGTCCACTCTATGTGTTTGCGTTTGCGCGTGAGTGTGTTACTATAGATTGGAAGAATGGGCAAAGAAATGGCAAATGAATACAATGTTGGAAAGTGTATGGTTATGCACTTTGGCAGAAGAAATAAACGAGCAGACTATTATTTAAATGGGGAGTATTAAAAGTTCTGAGATGCAACGGGACTTGGGAGTCGTCGTGCAGGATACCCTTAAGGTTAGATTATGAGAACACTCAGTCCTCTTCTATTGTCATTTAGAAATGCATACATGCATTAAAAATGATACAATGTTTCTCCGGAATGATATCACAGGAAACAGGACAAACCAAAGACTAACACTGACAGAACCACATGATTATAACATATAGTTACAGCAGTGCAAAACAATACCATAATTTGATGAAGAACAAACCATGGACTGGGTAAAAATAGTCTCAAAGTCCCCAGTCCCCGATAGCAGGCGGGAAAAGGGAGAAACTCCTTGCCGTAAACCTCCAAGCACCGTCAACTTGCCTATGCCTTGGAAGCAGCCGACCACAGCCGACACTAAGTCCGTCCGTCCGATAACTTCGAGCCTCCGACCAACCGTCCGAAACAGTCTCCCGAGCGCCTGCGGCATCGCTCCCGCCGCAGAAACACGCAAAGCCGAGAATTTCGGGACCTTCTGCTCCGGAGATTCTGGTTACCACACATTAGCAGCGGCAGCGAAGCGGGCATTTCAGAAGTTTTCCAGATGTTCCTCATTAATCTCATGTCTGTCTCCAGGTTGAGTCGGTGATGAAGAAGACGAATGCAATGTTGTCACTCATTTCTAGAGGAATAGAGTATAAGAGCAGGGATGTGATGTTGCGGCTCCATAAGGCGCTGGTGAGACCTTACTTGGAGTATTGTGGGCAGTTTTGGTCTCCCTATTTAAGAAAGGATGTGCTGACGTTGTAGAGGGTACAGAGAAGATTCACTACAATGATTCCGGGAATGAGAGGGTTAACACATGAGCAACCTATGAGGCTTTTCCAGTGGTACTTAGTATTGTGGCTTTCTGAAGATTTACATAGATATTACAGTGTAGACCTATTTTTGAATACTATTCTGTATAGTGATTCCTGTTGCAGATATTATCAGCGGGATAATGTATACCCTGGTCATGTCCCAAAGACATTCAAATTCCTCTTTTAATTCAGCATACTTATTGTGTTTTAAACTTGTTGATTGTCTGTAAGTAACGCTGTTTGTAATGGCTATATCTATTAAAAAAAGATGCTCTTGTTTCTTTATCCTGCATTATTATATCTGAACGATTATTATGAATTGCCCTACCCGTAATAAATAATCGGTCATAGTATAATTCGTGGTATTCTAACTCAAAAGCTGGATCAAGCTTGCATTTATAATAAGGTGTGATTATATTAATTAGTGTAATTTTATTTATGTGTGTTTTCATGACGAATGATGTTTGTCACAGAGTGTGCCTGTGTAAGTAATCAGATTCTGTTAATCTGCAACAAGATCCTGTAATACATTGGACTGCCTCCGTCCCCCCGCCCCCCCCCCCCCAGCAATCTCTACATTTATCTTCTTGAATATGTTGGTCTTTTATTATGTATTTTTGATCTTATTTTGTGTGTTAACCACCTGCAGCTGTATTGCCAAAGGAATCCTTCACAGAACTCTGAGCCAGGCGGTCTACGCATCCTTGTTGCATTTATTCTGCGCAGATCGTGGTGGTGTTTTCCACTGGTTAACATTTTCCTCAGTAGTGATAATGTCTTCACTTTTTTTCTGGGTTGTGGTCTCATTTTAGTACACGTACAATTGGAATTGCCCGTGTTTGCGTGGAGCTCTGATTCATATTTTCGTCCTTTGAAGATTCATCTGACTTCTGTGTAGCTTTTTTAACGTCTATTATTCCTCTTCACCCTTCTGCCCTAGATAGTGTTAATCTAATCGCATTCCAATGTACATAATGGTTTCTGAAATGTGTCGTTCCAGTTCTTATTAAAATTTCCAGATCGGTTTCAGGCCAAGATATTATGCCAAAAATAAATAAATTGTAATGCCCTGGTTCGCATGGTTCATATTTTTTTTCTCTTTTACACTTTTCTGTTCTCTGTGTAAGCTGCTTGTTTCGGTTACTGTTCAAGGTAAGAGATAGGACACATGTCTTTCTGCAGTCCATAGAGCAACATGAAAGAATTCTGATTTTCTACTGGGTTTGATTTATATTTACGGAATCTATTATCAGTTGTTCTTTACATCCTGTCATAGCCTTACGGTATCGTTTCTGTACTCGTGTAAATATATTGTGGATATCGACATGAGTAGTAATTAGTTGCGAGATGCATGATGTCACAATTTTACATATAGTTTGTACACAAGTAATAGGACTATACGTTGATGGATCTTTTTGTGATTTCTTCTTTGGGGAACAAATATCTTTTACCTTCTGTCAACAATTCACCTACGTTTTCACGATTTTTGAGAAAATTGTTGACATCCATTGATAGGCAAGGATGAAGGCAAGCTAATTTTTACAACAATAATTATGAATATTATCATTTCCAGTACTTTTCAAGTTGTGGAGAATTTATAACCTCTGTAAGCATTTACATTCTAACTTCAGGTATTTGCATTTCTTCAGTCGTACGTGTGCCATCTTTTTCCTCTCGAATGCAGCTTATTTCTTGATTGTGCATAACCCTGTTTAACTATCTATTAGAGCAAAAGTTCATTATCTCTGTGTTTCTGGATAAATATGTGCTGGGATTCGTGTCACCTTGTTGCATAGAACTTAGTTTCAGTGGTTGAAATAAACCATTTTTAAATTATTTCTGACCTGATAATTCTGTTTTCTTCACTGGGTGTGTTTCATGTATCTATTTAGTCGGGCTTCGGATGCACCCAATGATTGTTTTCGTGTATCTATAAACTCTACAGTGCTCATACCTTGTATTCCCTTAGCAGGGGTGCAGTGATAGTTAAGACATTAAATATAGTGATAGTTATGACATGAACAAGATGTAGCCTATCACTACATTTCAGTCTATAACTGGTACAATAAAACATATAATACTTCACTTAATAACATGACAAAGTATCGCACGGTTGCATTCACTAATTATCATAAAATATAATTATGAAGCGAGCAAACAGTTAAACAGCCAGAAATAATTCCGCTTTCAGGTTCAAGTGAAGGGATGAAACTATCATGTCAGTCTAGTTTATGTGGAGAAAGAATCGTATTCTGTGCATCTCTCTCTCTCTCTCTCTCTCTCTCTCTCTCTCTCTCTCTCTCCCTCCCTCTCTCTCTTTCTTCTCTCCCCCTCTTTCTTTGTCGCTGTCTTCCCCTTTCTCCTCTCTCTTTGTCTTTTCTAATCTCTTTCTGTTTCTCTTTCTCTCAGTCCCTCTCCCACACTCCGAACCCCTCTCTCTCCACCCCTCTCTCTCTTTCTCTCTCTCCACATTTCCCCATCATTCCTCGCGTTCTAAAGGGCAATGGCAAAGTGACGACAGCCGACATTCTTGTTGAATGAAAGCTACCGAGTGACGACAGTTGGGAAATGTAACTGCGATACGGAATCTGTGGATATTCCTTAACAAAATGGCCGGTATCGGGTGTATAGTTGAAGTGGATATTGTCATTGAAATATAGCAATGCATGTCTAACACGACATGGGGAGTAGCGATTCTCCTACTGTGCCAGGCATCTCCGAGAGTTCAGTCGCCTTACTGCAGGGAAGACGTGGAAACTATAGGGAGGGTGCAGAGGAGATTTTTGAGGATGTTGCCTGGATTGTGGAGCATGTCTTATAAGAATAGGTTGAGTGAACTCGGCCGTTTCTCCTTGGGCCAAAGGACGACGTGAGGTGACCTGGTAGAAGTGTACTGCATAAGAAAATGAGAATCATTGACCGTGTGGATAGTCAGAGCTTTTTCCCAGGGCTGAAATGGTTAGCACGAGAGGGCACAGGCTTAAGGTGTTTGGAAGTAGGTACAGAGGAGATGTCAGGGGCAATTTTTTTACGCAGGAAGTGGGGAGTGCGTGGAATGGGTTGCCGGCGACGGTGCTGGAGGTGGATATGATAGGGTTTATAAGAGACTCTTGGATAGGTACATGGAGCTTTAAGGGATAGAATGCTATAGGTAACCCTAGGGCATGTTCGGCACAGCTTTGTGGGCCGAAGAGCCCGGATTGTGCTGTAGGTTTTCCATCTGTCTATTTTTCTCTGTTTACTTTAACATCATGCCTTCCTATTTCCAACATTAGCATCACACCCCGCCCTTCCTGGAAATTGTCTGGCTGTTCACTCGATTTATGTCCTCTATAATCTCGTATGCCTCATTTACGTCACACCTTATCCTCCTCCCCTCCAAAGTGAGAAGTTCTATCTTACTCAAACTTTCCTAACAGGAAATGCTCTAGGTCGTTCACTGTCTAAAGTACATTTATCGTCAAAGTACATACTTGTCACCATTGACAAGCCTGAGATTCATTTTCTTGCGTGTATGCACTGGACATTCAAAGAAACGCAATGCAATCAATGAAAAAATCTCCACACAGCAGTGACAGACAAAAGGCCAATGTGTAAAGGACAACAAAGGCATCAAATCTGGGGAGGGGGGGGGGAAAGGATCTATAAGTGTGAAGTAAATATCGAGGACAGCTGTTGTGGAGTCCTCGAATGTGCGTCCCTTGCTCGGGTGAGTGAAATTATCCCCTACACTTCAAGTGCCTGATCAAATACGAGTAAAATCTATTCTTGAAGGTGTTGCTATGAGGCCGGGCATTCCTATAACTCCTTCTTCATGGCAGCATCCAGAAGCGAGAATCACTTGCATGAATGATGATCCTTGATGATGAATGTTGCTTTCCTGTGACATCTCTCCTTGTCAGTGTGCTCAGTCGTGGGGAAGGCTTTACCTGTGATGGACTGGCTGCATCCAAAGCTTTTCATCGCCCATTCCATTAAAGATGGTGTACAGTGCTGGGTGTGCAAAGGTCTATGTGCCCACTGCACAAAGTTCTAAGTTGCATAGGTCTGTGTCCTGTTAGTGAATGTCTAGATATTGCAAAGTTCAATACCGCGTCGTCGACTGTTATTGTACAAGCTCGTATGCAGGACATGTTTATACCACGGTTACACCTTACTCTTCCTTAACATGCTGCGTTGCAACAGGTTTTGCTTTCTACTTCTCCACCGCTCTGCTGCGAAGTGCTGGAGTTGTACTGGTCAGTGGCCATGCAGTCCAGAGCTGGTTTGCGCGGGTCTGTCAGCTTATAGTGTTACAGGTTGCTGGAGTACTCAGTGGGTCTGTCAGCTTACAGTGTTACAGGTTGCTGGTGTATTCAGCGGGTCTGTCAGCTTACAGTGTTAGAGGTTGCTGGTGTATTCAGTGGGTCTGTCAGTTTACAGTATTCCAGTTTGCTGGTGTACTCAGCGGGTCTGTCAGCTTACAGTGTTACAGGTTGCTGGTGTATTCAGCGGGTCTGTCAGCTTACAGTGTTACAGGTTGCTGGTGTATTCAGCGGGTCTGTCAGCTTACAGTGTTACAGGTTGCTGGTGTATTCAGTGGGTCTATCAGCTTACAGTGTTACAGGTTGCTGCTGTACTCAGCGGGTCTGTCAGCTTACAGTGTTACAGGTTGCTGGTGTATTCAGTGGGTCTGTCAGCTTACAGTGTTACAGGTTGCTGGTGTACTCAGCGGGTCTGTCAGCTTACAGTGTTACAGGTTGCTGCTGTACTCAGCGGGTCTGTCAGCTTACAGTGTTACAGGTTGCTGGTGTATTCAGTGGGTCTGTCAGCTTACAGTGTTACAGGTTGCTGGTGTATTCAGTGGGTCTGTCAGCTTACAGTGTTACAGGTTGCTGGTGTACTCAGCGGGTCTGTCAGCTTACAGTGTTACAGGTTGCTGGTGTACTCAGCGGGTCTGTCAGCTTACAGTATTACAGGTTGCTGGTGTACTCAGCGGGTCTGTCAGCTTACAGTGTTACAGGTTGCTGGTGTATTCAGCGGGTCTGTCAGCTTACAGTGTTGCACGTTGCTGGTGTACTCCGTGGGTCTGTCAGCTTACAGTGTTACAGGTTGCTGGTGTACTCAATGGGTCTGTCAGCTTACAGTGTCACAGGTTGCTGGTGTACTCAGCGGGTCTGTCAGCTTACAGTGTTACAGGTTGTTGGTGTATTCAGTGGGTCTGTCAGCTTATAGTGTTACAGGTTGCTGGTGTATTCAGCGGGCCTGTCAGCTTACACTGTTACGGGTTGCTGGTGTATTCAGCGTGTCTGTCAGCTTACAGAGTTACAGGTTGCTGGTGTATTCAGCGGGTCTGTCAGCTTACAGTGTTACAGGTTGCTGGTGTACTCAGCGGGTCTGTCAGCTTACAGTGTTACAGGTTGCTGGTGTACTCAGCGGGTCTGTCAGCTTACAGTGTTACAGGTTGCTGGTGCACTCAGTGTGTCTGTCAGCTTACAGTGTTACAGGTTTCTGGTGTACTCAGAGGGTCTCTCTGCTTACAGTGTTACAGGTTGCTGGTGTACTCAGTGGGTCTGTCAGCTTACAGTGTTACAGGTTGCTGGTGTACTCAGCGGGTCTGTCAGCTTACAGTGTTACAGGTTGCTGGTGTATTTAGCGGGCCTGTCATCTTACACTGTTACTGGTTGCTGGTGTATTCAGCGTGTCTGTCAGCTTACAATGTTACAGGTTGCTGGTGTACTCAGCGGGTCTGTCAGCTTACAGTGTTACAGGTTGCTGGTGTATTCAGCGGGTCTGTCAACTTAGAGTGTTACAGGTTGCTGGTGTATTCAGCGGGCCTGTCAGCTTACACTGTTAGTGGTTGCTGGTGTATTCAGCGTGTCTGTCAGCTTACACAGTTACAGGTTGCTGGTGTATTCAGCGGGTCTGTCAGCTTACAGTGTGACAGGTTGCTGGTGTACTCAGTGGGTCTGTCAGCTTACAGTGTTACAGGTTGCTGGTGTACTCAGCAGGCTGCGTATGGTCTGCTGTGAACTCACAGTAAAATGTGAAGTTGTTCAGAAGTTTAACTTTACAGCAAATGAATTGTGCTGGAATATGTGCCTCGACGTAGCAGTGTTGCGTTTGTTGTGATCTGTGTTCCGCCATTTAATGTTATGTTAAGTCAGCCCAGTGGGTTTGTCACAGAGTGCAGAACAGAGTGAGATCTGTATTATTGTTAAGTTTTTGTTCATTGCAGGGATTTTGCAGATCTTTGATCACACAGGGCGCCAAGTGAGTGTCGCTTTATTGCAAGAATCGCTGCCCTTCCAGTACTGTTTCATGGTGATACAGGTCGTTCCAATCTACCTGGTGTAAAAGCCTGCCTCCTTACAGCATTCTGCCAGCATTTGTAAAGGTCTGTGCCCCTTCAGTGTGGTGTTATCTGTTGTCAGTATCTGTGCCCTTGCAGTATCACACCGGCTGCACAGTCTGGTGCCAGCTGTTCTGAAGAACTGTGGCTTTGCACTATGTGGCCAGTTGTTGTAAATTCTATGTCCTTACAGTATAGTGCTGACTACTGCAAAGAGCTCTGTCCTTAGTCTGGTGACAGCTGCTGTAAAGGTCTGTGCCCTTACAGTACGGTGCTGGCGATGTCTGTATGTCAGAATTACAGAACAAAACTGGGATTGTTTAGCTCAGTGTCATCAGTACTAGGTTTTGATAAGCCTCTGTCCTTGTATTAAGAGTATTGTACTGGCCTGTGCAAACACCAGACAGAATTGTGCTCTGGCAGCTCTGTGTACTTGTAATGCAGTGCAAGTGCTTTTAGAGAAGTGTGTTCTTATTACACAAACTGATCTTGTAAAACGTTCTCACTGTCCCGTTCTCCACTCTTTTCCTAAAACTCGGCAGGTTAAATCTTCTGGAGGACCTGTCCATTTCCGCTTTGAACACTCCGATTGGTTGTCCCCGCCATCTCTGCAGGCAGTGCCCCAGATGAGAATCACAGTCAGTATAGATATACAAAATGTCTTCACATGCCCCGAGGATGCTGTCCCCACTGAGCCTCCAACCATTGCCCAACAAATAGTTTACAGTACAGCTCAGGGACAGTTCACTCAGCTCACTGTGTGTGTGCTGACAATGTGACCATTTAAACTGCATGTGGTCTGTCTCTCCCTATGTATTCAATCCCCCAAAGGATTTCCCTAACTTAGTGCTATTTGATCCAACACCAGATCCTCCTTTGTTTCAGTACGGCACAGAGTGTCAGCATACCTTTTTACTGATCTCATCCTGTCTATCTGTCCCTCTCTCGCTCTCCCTCGCATTCACATTCCGATTATTCATTGGCTCTCTCTGTCTCTGTCTCTCCTTCCCTTGTTCCGTCTCCCAATCATTACCTTTCCCTCTCCTTTTCTCTCTCTCTCTCTCTTTCTCTCTCTCTCTCCCTTCCTCTCTCTCTCACTCTCCCTCTCCTCTCTAAATATACATATACACACACACATATATATACAGTATAAATATTGTAATATATGCATGGGTATATATACTGTATATATCTTTCGTTTTGTCTCTTACTGCTACAAGTAAAGGCAATTGTCTTTGGTCATACTCTGTAAAACAGCTCATATTCTCCAGCTGGATCACAATTGAAAGCGCCAGAGCGTTGGAGAACCTACAGGAAGAGCAAGAGGAGAAAACGAAGGATAATGACGGCGGCAGGAGCAACTGATACTGACGAAAATATACAGCAGGATCAGGCGGCTTTGTTAAAACAGGGAAGCAGGGGTAACAGGTGTGCTTGGAAGTTCTATTTAAAAGTGCCAGGAGGTTAGGTGCAAAGGAGATTTCTATGGACAAGGGTAAGCAGCCGACGTTTCTGGCCGACACCTTTCATCACGGCTCTGATTTTGTGTGTGTTGTTTTGAATTTCCGGCATCTGCAGATGTTCTCGTGTCTGTTTTTTTAACTCTCTGCATCACCTTGTTTACATTTACATGTTAGTGGATGTGCAGAACAGGGAGCATGAAGGCAGCTGAATTATGATCTATTAGAACATTTATTTCTTACTTTTTATGGTTTTCAAAATCTGGTTCAGTGGAAATTTCACCGCATTCTTTAGTTCCTCCCGGAATTTGCTCTGGGTCAGGGCGTAAATACACGTGTTGGTGCAGGAACTGAGAACCTGCAGCATTCCTGCTGTCTGTTTTACGATGTAACGGGAATCTGTGACAGAATAGACAGCGACACTCTTTGAAATCCGTTGGTAGATATAAAATACCAGCTGTGTTACCCACAACAATATGAAACTACCGGTTACGCTGAAGAGCAAAACGATCGATTTGCGTCTGTTCTCTATCTCCCGGTCCTTGTCATTCTCTCCACTCTTTTGTCCCCGGAGCCCCCTGCGAGCTCTACTGGCCGATATAATCCGCCTGACAGTCTGAATATTGAATAGCAAAATCAGAAAAAATGGGACACAAGGTGTTAAAATGCGGTGGATCAGCGTAAATGCCGCCCATGAGGGAGAAGTTGTGTAGCTCGGTGTAAGAACATAATACCAGGGAACACCATCAATTATTACTAAGGGCCCGTATATAAAGCCCCAGGGGACATTCTCCAAACAGGCCAGCACACTCACTGTCCCGATAACCACAGCCGCCATTCTCTCGCTGCAATACTTTGTTTTCAGCTTCTCACAGCAAATAGCCACAAATCGATCGACGGTGAAAGCGACAGTCAGCCAGACAGAGGCCGCAGTGCTCGCAAAAATAAGCCATAGACGGAGTCTGCACACAGTAGTGATGAACAGGAATGATTGGGGAAAGTAAATCACAGCAGTCCCCCTCAGCAGCGGATCCGAGATAACGACCAGCAGATCGGCCGCGGCCATTCCCACCAGGTAGCGAGTGACACATTTGGAGAGACCGCACTTGCCCCGCGACAGGATCACAATCGCCACCAAGTTCGCTGGAAAAGAGGGAGGGAAAAGCAAGTTGACAAAATACTGAGCAGAAGCTAATGCGGCAGTTTGAGGGGATCCTGTAATATTTCCACTTTTCTGTTGCATTCAGCGTTGGAAGAGGCAATAGGGTGCGCAGAGCAGTGGGAGACTTAGGCGGAGTAACATACAGTGAATGTGATCTGAATACAGATGCCTAAAGGACGATCGAACTCTGCAGTGACAGAGGAAATGCAATACTGGCCACCAGCTCCACAAATTCAACACTGAATGGAATGTTTTCTACCGGCGCCTCCCGCGTGTCGTCAGGATGAAATGAATAAATCCGGACGCTGATGGCGAGTTCTTCCATTGCACAATCATTAACTTCCATGGCGCTTTCTGTCAGCGACAGAACAGCCGATGGACGGAACAAAAACAGGAAATGCTGGAATCTCTCGTGCGGAATATAGCACACACTGTTAAATTGTCTCTCTCCAGAACTGTTCTCAGAGAGGATCCTGATACGAATGTTAATTGGTTTCTCTTTCCAGACAGCTACTCGGGGCTGAGTGATTCCAGCATTCCCCGTGTTTGTGTCCTATCTAGCATTTGACACCTCACTGACTCCACGACAGGAAATTGACCGAGCCCAACAGATACAGCGCAGTCTGACACAACCTCACAGTCAAACATGCCGCTTCCCAATGAATCCATCACAGGGAATCGGGGGAGAGGATTTCAACGGCCAGCAGCAAGCTCAGTACCGTAGTCGGATGTCTGTCAAAGTGTGAGATGTAGATATAATAGAATACATTAAATAGGATCGATAACCATAAAGCAACGCTTCGGTTGTGTTAATTGGGTCAGCAAACAATTCATTGCCTTGTCCATGAACTGTCTCACATTCAGTCATAGCGCACACACGTACTAAAAAAGAAAATCCTCAATTTCATGCCACAACATGGAAATGGTCGCATTTGCCGAAGTCGATAGTTTGATTGTCACACCTAACTCAGACAACCTCTCACATTCAAATGCAGAGAATCAACTGGAGGAATCTTCGCGTGCTTTTCAACATAGTATTTGCAAAACCAAAAGAACAGACACCCGAACATCACATTAATGAACACAAACTGCTGGAAGAATACTGCCTGACACGTTGAATTACGGATATGTTGGCGGATCAGCCGAATTCCTGCAGCGGTTTGTTTTTAGTTCCAGATCCCAGAATCCTCAATTCAATTCCTGAAATGCTGAATACTGGGACTGGGCATGTGGCCGTGGAAACCATTGACTAAACTGTTATTCGCACCAACGGCAGCTGACACTGCGGCTTACCGGGAATTCCAAAGACTGAAATTAAAGGATAGTAAACTTCTTGTATCCGCCTGATGACTGGATAATCCATTTCAGTGAGGATGTGTGACTGCTGTTACTCCCGAATTCACAGCACCGGCAGACCCTCTGATTTGATGCTTTAAAAGCGGCCCTGATTTATACAGAAGATCAGTCTCCGGAGATACCGTTATACCCCTGACTAACCTTTTAGTTACAGTTACTTGAACAAACACTTTGCTTCAACACGCCTGCGCAAACATTGGTCCGATTGATCACATGTGCATTCAAAGCCTTGGACATTACCTCAGCTGTGACGTATCTGGTGGAACCGTAATGACATAGCCGTCATGCCAGAGATGTAATGACATAGACTGATCTTTGTCACGGGGCAGCCACATTGACAGATCTCACGTTTTTGTTGGCTAATTATTCATCTGTAAACTGAGTTTGTAAACGACACTGAGCGACCCCCAACTTCTCTGCCCTGTCTCGGGAGGGGCTGTCTACTGTCCTTCAGCAAATCGGGTGGGGTAGGTCCCCTGGCTTAGATGGAATGAGTGTCCAGTTTTACCAGGCTTTTGGGGATGTCCTAGGAGATGACTACAGCCTTGTCCTAGGGGAGAGCCTAGGCACCGGGGAAATGCCCCTCTCATGGCAGAGAGCTGTCCTGGTCCTACTGCCCAAGAAGGGAGACCACCGCCTGCTAAAAAACCGAAGTCCCGTCTCCTTCTTGTCCGCGGACTACAATATCTTCGCCAGCGCAATGACCAACTGTCTTGGCTCGGTGTTCCACCCTGACCAATCTTACACTGTCCCGGGCCGCTCCATCCAGGACAATGTCCACCTAGTATGGGACCTGAACCACCTGCTCCAGGAGACTGGGTCCCCGGCAGCGTTTGTTTCTCTTGTCCAGGAGAAGGCGTTTGACCGGATAGACCACAGTTTCTTGGTGGGCACGCTGCAGGCTTTTGGGCTCGGACCACACCTTGTGGCCCGATTTCGGCTCCTATATTCTGCCGCAGAGAGCTTAGTTAAGATTAATGTGTCACTGAGAGCACCCATTCCCTTCAGAAGAGGAGTACGTTTAGGGTGACCCATGCCTGGTCAATTGTATGCGATCTGTGTCGAACCATTCCTGAGCCTTCTTCTGCGAAGTCTGACGGGTCTAGTTCTGCGTGAACCGGACATGGAGGTCGTCCTCTCGGCCTACGCCGATAATGTACTCCTCATGATGACAGATCCCAATGACCTGCGGAGGATGAGCGAGTGCCAAGAAATTTTCTCGGCGGCATCCTCCGCTAGGATCAACTGGGCAAAATATTTCGGATTCTCTGTGGGTCAGTGGCAGGTGGACTCCCTGCCGGAGGAGATGAGAGCTTTTGCGTGGAACACCAGACGTCTTCTCTATCTGGGAGTCTACCTGAGTCCTTCTGGGGAGACCTGGCTGGCGAACTGGCAGGACCTGGAGACGAAAGTCATGGCCCGGCTCGGGCGTGGGTCACGCATTCACAGGGTGCTTTCTGATCGAGGCAGGGTGATGGTCATAAACCAGCTGGTCGCCTTTATGTTGTGGTACCGGATAGTCTACTTGGCCCCTCCTGCCCCCTTTGCAGAGAGAACGCAGAGGAAGTTAGTGAACTTGTTCTGGGGTAACAGGAAACACTGGGTCTCCGCAGTGGTCCTGAGTCTCCCAGTCGGAGACGGTCGAAAGTCGCTGGTTTGTGTACGTACACGACTGGCGGCTCTCCGCCTCAGGACTCTGCAGAGATCACTGTACGCCGAGCACCCTCCCAGATGACACGTGTTGGCGACATTCTTCCTCCGGAGGGGCTGCTGTCTTCACGATGATATGCAGCTACCACCGGCGGGCGTCAGCCGTTCTGCTCTTCGGAGTCTGCCCGGCTTCTATCAGCACCTACTGAGAGTCTGGAACATGGTTGCCTCAGGCCGGGTATCCCCTCCTCTGGCAGAGGGTAGAATTCTGGCCGACCCTTGCCCTGTCTCAACGGATGTCGGTGTGGCTCAGGTGTGTGGACTAACTCAGGCTGAGCTGTTTGTCAGGCCCAGGCCCCGCCAATCTTTTCCGGTGACCGAGTCCACACAACTTGAGCCGTCTTTCCTCGACACCCACAATCCCATTCAGGAATGCATGTAGGAGGTACCTCTATGGGCTGCTACTCCACACTCTCCACTTCCTAATCCTTGCCCACAGTCCCGACACGGCATGGCGGTCGGTCTTTCCACTTGGAGGTGAGGGGAGTCCCCAGTGGAAGTCTCTTTAAGAGGGAGATCTTCCCATGCACCTTGGGGATCTGGAGTGGAGGCTGTTGTATATAGTGGTGACTTGTAATAAATTCTTTATCTCGTGAACAGATTTCCCAGCTTCATGCCACTACGTGGAGTGTGTGAGGCTGCAGCCTCTTTTTGCGTATGTGCGTGGGCTGCTTCTCACCTTCTGGTTGCTTTATCGCATGGTGTGAGCATAATTATCTGCAGCTCAAAGTGAAAAAGACGAAGGAGACCTGAGGAGAGCTAAGGTTCCTTCAGTTAGTCCTGACGAAAGGTCTCGGCCTGAAACGTCGACTGCACCTCTTCCTAGAGATGCAGCCTGGCCTGCTGCGTTCACCAGCAATTTTGATGTGTGTTACGGGTGACCCCTGTTTCCATCCAGGGAGTCAGTGTGGACATGTTGGAGGATTACAAATACCTGGGGATACGTATTGACAATAAACTGGACTGGTCAAAGAACACTGAGGCTGTCTACAAGAAGGGTCAGAATAGTCTCTATTTCCTGAGGCGACTGAGGTCCTTTAACATCTGCCGGACAATGCTGAGGATGTTCTACGAGTCTGTGGTGGCCAGTGCTATCATGTTTGCTGTTGTGTGCTGGGGCAGCAGGCTGAGGGTAGCAGACACCAACAGAATCAACAAACTCATTCGTAAGGCCAGTGATGTTGTGGAGATGGAACTGGACTCTCTCACGGTGGTGTCTGAAAAGAGGATGCTGTCCAAGTTGCATGCCATCTTGGACAATGTCTCCCATCCACTACATAATGTACTGGGTGGGCACAGGAGTACATTCAGCCAGAGACTCATTCCACCGAGGTGCAACACAGAGCGTCATAGGAAGTCATTCCTGCCTGTGGCCATCAAACTTTACAACTCCTCCCTTGGAGGGTCAGACTCCCTGAGCCAATAGGCTGGTCCTGGACCTATTTCTTGGCATAATTTACATGTTACTATTCAACTATTTATGGTTCTATTACTATTTATTATTTATGGTGCAACTGTAACGAAAACCAGTTTCCCCCGGGATCAATAAATTCTGACTATGACTATGACTATGACTATGTTTAGCCCCACACTATTTATATACGGTCTTCCAGTAAGGAGGGGGGCATGGAGGGATGAGGATGTCCTTGTCAACTTGCTCCTGATGCTGGTGAAAACAGCCATCCGTGGATCTTGGAAATGGGTGGCGGGGCGAGTTGCCTGGGTGGAGTGCCTGGCGATGTTTAAGGAATATGCTCGTTCCTGGGTAAATCCTGGAAAGGAACACGCGCAATCCACGGTGACCTTAGAGGCGTTCCGGGACCGTTGGGCTCCACGGTGTGTAATTGCCATAATTGACAGAGATGGAAAAAAATTGGTTCAATTTGTATTGCCTATTTGTAGTGAAATGTTCGTGTTAGTCACTGGTCTGTATATACTGTATAGCACTGAATATGTAATAAAGAAACTTTTATATAAAACGAGGGGATCAGACACAGAGTGAAGCACCCTCCACACCGTCCCACCACACTCCCGATATCAGACACGGAGTAAAGCACCCTCCACACCGTCCTATCACACACTCCCGTGGTCAGACACAGAGTGAATCTCCCTCCACACCGTCCCATCACACACTCCCGGGGTCAGACGCAGAAGGAAGCTTCCTCTACATGCTGCCATTGCACAATCTCCGGATCAGGCACAGTGATGCTCCCTCCACACCGTCCCATCACTGAATCACTGGATCAGGCACAGAATGAAGCTCCCTCCATAACGTCTCATCACACACTCCCGGGATCAGACACACAGAGTTAATCTCCCTCCACACCGTCCCATCACACACTCCCGGGATCAGACACAGAGTGAAGCTCGCTCCACACTGTCCCATCACACACTCCCGTGGTCAGATACAGAATGAAGCTCCGTCCACACCGTCCCATCACTGAATCCCTGGATTAGGTACAGAATGAAGCTCCCTCCACACCGTCTCATTCCACACACACATGGACAGACACAGATCGAAGCTCCTTCCAACAGTGTCCCGACACACAATCCCGGAACAGGTATAGATTGAAGCTACCTCCACACCACCCCATTGCACACTTCCCAGATTAGACTCAGATCGCAGTTCCCTCCACACTGTCCCATCGCAAATTTCCAGGGTCAGACACTGAGAGATACTCCTTCTGCAACACTCAACCTCACACTCCTTGGATCATACAGAAGAGGAAGCTCACTCCACACCATCCCATCAATCACTCCTGTGTTCAGGCACAGGGTGAATTTCCCTTCACAACGTCCCATCACATACTTCCCAGTTCAGACACAGTGTTCTGTTCTCCACACCACCCCATCATACACTCCCGGGAAAAGACACAAAGTGAAGCTGTCAAGACACAGTCCAATCACACACTTCCCGGATCAGACACAGATTTAAACTCCCTCCACACCGTCCCATCATACACTTCCAGGCTCAGACACAGAATGCAACTCACTTCAAACCATCCCATCACACACTCCCCGGGTCAGAGACAGGGTGAGGCTCCCTTTAAACTGTCTGTCCATCGCACACTCCCCAGATCAGACACAGAGTAACGCTCGCTACACACCATACTATCACACACATCCCAGATCAGACACAGAATGAAGCTCCCTCCAGACCGTTGGATCACACAGTCACAGGGTGAGAGACAGAGAATTCCCTTCACACCATCCCACGATATATTTCCAAGATCAGACCTTGAGAAAATCAACTATGGGCCGACCCATTACAAAATTATTGTGTCAGGCACAGAGTGAGGATCCCTCCACAGCGTCGCATCTCACACCATCAGTTTTCAGTCATTGAGATAATCTCTCCGTGCACCGTCCCATCTCCTGTAGCCTGCGCTGTTCTTGTTGTCTGAGAGTTTAAAGAGAAGGAATAATCAGACCCTTCTTGGGCCTGCAGGGTGATCAAGTTGGTGTTGTATGGACCGGAGATCGGAGCTCAGTTGTTCCCAAACTGTGTCAACTATTTGGCTGAGGGACCAAATTCAATATTTCCGAGGCCGTTATGGACACAAAATGTATAACACAAATGTATAGTTATATATCGGTCGTGACACAAAATTTATATTTATATTTATACCTTGTTCATGACACATTACACATATGGGGTGTCTAGGGAGGGGTAGCACCTCTGGCAGGGGGCCTACCGTGCCCTTTTTCAGGGCCGTTCGTCTACCTTTGCTCCCCACCGAGCGCTCAGCTCTCACCTGTGGCTCCAAGGTGGTTTACCACACCCCGGTAAACTGTCTCGGCAGACGGGCCAAACCAGCTGAGGGTAGCCGACGGGGCTTCGACCCTCTGTGAGGTAGGGGATTTGTCTATCCCAGCGTGTGAAGTCTGGTCCTGGCAGACTGAGCGAAGGAGACCGATTAATGGTCCAGCGCTCTAGAAGGCAGGCCAGCAGGCGTTGGTGGAATGCTAAGAGCACGACAAGGCAGGTAGACGTCCTGGTCATCCACTGCAAGAGGTGGTGATCTCTTTAAACTCACCCAGAAGAAGGCAAAGGCAAATCACTGCAGTAACCTGCCAGGTATAGGATTTCCCAATATGTCAGAACGACGTGGAGGGAAATCGTCCGCCAACTTGAAATTCCAGATGCGACCTAAAGACGAATGACACAAAATGTATATTTATATGTTAATAATGACACATAATCGTATAATTTGTGCTCCGTGTGTTATCTGAATGTACTTGCCTGTGATGCTGCCACAAGTCAGTGTTTCCCTGTACCTGTACCTTCCCGTACTTGTGCACTTGGCAATAAATTCAACAGGACCTGAGACAACTCAGTGAGATTTGAGCAGTGATGATCATGAGATATAGGAGCAGAATTCGGCCCCCCGGCCCATCGCGTCGGCTCCACCATTCAGACATAGCTAATCCTTTTTTTGTCTCCTCCTCCTCAACCTCAGTTTCCAGCCTTCTCCCCGTAACCTTTGATGCCATGCCCAATCAAGAACCTATCAATCTCTGCCTTAACTACACCCAACGACCTAGCCTCCACAGTTGCATGTGGCAACAAATTCCACAAATTCACCACCCTTTGGCTAAAGAAATTTCGCCGCATCTCTGTTTTGAAAGGGTGCCTCTCTATCCCGAGGTTGTGTCCTCTTGTCCTAGACTCTCCCACCATGTGAAACATCCTTTCCACATCTACTCTGTCTAGATCTTTCAATAGCCGAATGGTTTCAATAAGATCTCCCCTCATCCTTCTGAATTCCAGCGAGTACAGACCTAGAGCCATGAAACTTTCATCGTATGATATCCCTTTCATTCCTGGACTCATCCTTGTGAACCTACGCTGGACCCTGTCCTTGGCACCTCGGTAGGTCAAATGTAAAGAAGCAGTACACTGTTAAGTGCAAGACCTTTAACAGTGTTGATAAGCAGAGGGATATTGGAGTCCAAGTCCACAGCTCCCTGAATGTGGCTACAGAGATTGACAGGGTGGTTCAGAAGGCGAATGGCAGGGTTGACTTTATTAGTCGAGGCACTGAGTTAAAAAGCCAGTAAGCTACGTTGCAACTTTATAAAACTCTATAGCAGTATGTAGAATTAATTCAGTGTCTGCATATTGTCGCAGTGGCCATAGTCTGAGTGGATAGAGTGAGATGGTGATCTCGAGGCTTCAGCTCTTCCAGACTTCGGCGAAGACAGACTTCAGTCTGAGAAATAAATAATTATAATCTCGGTTAAAACTACATCTGCTCAGTGAGGACAGCGGAGATGCCAGGTAGGATAGTTCAACGCTCCTCTTCAGGGATGTGGGTAGACAGGGAGATCGCCAGTGTCCCTGACCACTACAACTGCGAGAGGTGCATCCGGCTGCAGCTTCTAACAAACCGCGTTAAGGAGCTGGAGCTGGAACTGGATGAACTCCGCATCATTTGGAAGGCTGAGGGGTGATGGATAGGACAAATAGGGAGGTAGTTACACCCAAGATGCAGGACACAGGAAACTGAAGGACAGACAGGAAGGGGAAAGGGGTTACGGAGTCATTGTAGAGTATCCCTGTGGCCAGCCCCTCGCCACTTTGCATACTGCTGTGGGGTGGTGACCAAACAGAGAAAAGTCACAGTGACCGGGTCTCTGGCACCGAGTCTGCCTCTCTGACATCTGATCTGTCATGCAGATTCCTGCATATCACCCACTGATGAAACTAGTCAAACGAGTTCAGAGAAAGATGTAGACCTGACCAGAGGGAGTAATCTCGGCATTTCGGGACTGTTTTGAAAACACAGGCTGGATCTTGTTCATAGAGGCGGCTACCTACGACCGTAACATTGACATCGATAAATATGCGAGGTCTCTCAAGGGCATTGAGAACGTCACCGTTATTAAACATATCTATGTGAGGACAAATCATGGCTTATGGCTGGCAACAGAAGTCCGAGCACGGCTGAGATCGGGATGCTGCCGTCATATCACGGAAAAGGCAGCTCTCAGGTCTTTTATACTCAGTCTGATTCAGGGAACGACGTGCTGGAGACGAGCGCCCCCCCGCCCCCATACCCCCAAAGAACAGGCACTCTGTCTGACTGCAGCTGATGTGAGGAAGACCCCAAGCCAGAATCAACCCACTTAAAGCGGCGGGTCCTCATAACTGACATGGAAGGATTCTGAGGGGCTGTGCAGCCTGGTTAACAGGTTCTAACAAATATCTTCAGCATCTCTCTGGAACAGTTCGCTGACCCTCGGGCTTCTAGGCGGTCACCATCATCGTGGCTCCCAAGAGGCCGCTAGAAAGACGTCTCAACGACTATCGTCCAGAGACTCTGACCTCTGGGGCAAAATGAATTGCTTTGAGTGGCCTATTATGGATGGCATTAAATCCGATCTTCATTGGAACATTTCTAGTTCGCCTGTTACTGAAATCGATCTAGTGGATGCTTCTGCACCTCCACTCTGTGTTATCCCACCAGGAATTAGTAACTCATACGCCAGCATACTGTTTTACATCTTCAGCTTGGCATTGAGAAAGATCATCATTCAGAAACTTGTGGGTAAACGGTCCTCGTTGGGTCTCAACACTTCTCTGTGTAACTAGATCCTGTATTTCTTAATGGAAATGCCACAGTCTGTCCTGGTGAAAAAATAAAGTATCAAGAAGGTAAAGATAGGATATGAAAGCAAGCCAGTCAATAGTATAAAGACAACACCAAAAGCTTCTTCAAACACAGGAAGTCTAAAAGAGAGGCGAGGGTGGATATCAGACAGTTGTAAAAAGATGCTGTAGAGGGAGTAACGTAGGACAATGAAGTAAGGGACGAACAGAATTAGTATTTTGAATCAGTCTTCACTGTGGAAGACACGAGCAGTATGGTAGAATTTCCAGGTGTCAGGGGTCATAATTAGAAGATCTGAAGCTGGTAAGTCACCTGGAACAGATTGTGTCCCACCCGGGTTTCTGAAGTGAGTGACTGAAGGAATCGTGAAGCATTGGTTGTGACCTTTCAAGGATCAGTAGTTTCTGGAATGGTTCCGGAAGTCTGGAGAGCTGCCAATGTCACTCCACTCTTCAACGAGAGAGAGGCAGAAGAAAACTAACTATAGACCAGTTATTCTGAGCTCAGAGTTGGGAAGATGCCGAAGTCAATTATTAAGGACAAGGTGTCAGGGTAGTTAGAGACATAATGATAAAGTAGGCTGTAGTCAGCATGGCTTCCTCAAAGGAAAATTTTGCTTAACAAATCTGTTGGAATTCTTTAAAGACCTAACAGGCAGCATATACAAAGGGGAATCGGTTGATGTTGTATACTTAGATTTTCAGAAAGCCGTTAACAAGGTGCCATACAAGAGGCTGCTTAACAAACTACGAGCATGGTTTTACCGGGAAGATTCTGGCATGAATAAAACAGTGGCTGATTGGCAGGACGCAAGGAATAGAAATAAAGGGAGCAGTTTCTGGTTGGCTGCCGGCAACAAACGTTGATCCCCAATAGCTATAATTGTTATCATCACAAAACCACTGTACAATAGCATTCAGCAATTAAACCTGGACAGCAATATTTATGTAAACCTTCAGAAAGCCGCAAAACTAAAACCCACTAGAATAGCCCAAATGTTTCCAGCGACTGACAAATGAGTATGCTTGGCTATGTCCGTATGTCAGGTTTTACCAGCTTTAGCTGCGAAAATGTAGTAGTAGTAATAACAATAATAATAATAATACGTGGTAGGTGTGATCTCTAAAGAGTTTTATAATTATGAGCGTTTTCCCGTTAAATGCCAATGGATCTGATGGTTTTGTGGTTAAGATGGAGCATTGTAGGAAGGCTGGTGTAGGAACTGGCAATGTTTAACGTAGCGGGAAGTCTGCAGAACGATTTAGACAGATTCGGAGGTTGCACATGGAAGTGGCACATGGAAAAGCGTGTAGAGAGCTGTATGCTCTCACGACTTGCGAGAACGAATGAAGTCGCAGACCATTTTCTAAACCAGGAACAAATTTAGAAATCAGAGGTGCAAAATGACGTGGTCGACCTCATGCAGGGCTCCCTAAATAATAACTTGCAGCTTGAGTCGGTGATAAGAAAGGCAAATAGAATGTTAGCAATCATTTCGACAGAAAATAAAAGCAAGTATGTTCAAGGCTATTGTTATTCAACCGTGCACATGTACACCGCCAAACGAGAAAACGTTCCTCCAGACCGTGGTGCACAACACTATACCTGTAACACCCACTCAGTACAGAAGTAACATTACACACATAGGTTCACAAGTAATGAAGTGTATATACGATACAAATGAAAAAAGTAAATAGCGTAACGGTGCTGACGCATCGCACGTGATGTGACATGGCAGAGATTTCAGTAGTCTTACTGAAGAAAATCTTCCCCATCCTACACCCCTTGTTCTACGGTGGCTCCTGTCGTAGTGGGTGAAAGATGTCGCTGGTCACTTCACACTTGAAGTATTGTGAGCTGTTTGAAACCACTTATCAATGAATTTATGCGCTGGTATTGGAAAGCGCATATTGTTTGTGAAGCATCATTGTCCGCCTTATGCTCTATCATGTTTCGATATCTAATTTTTTCACAGGCGCCTTGTTACTTTAAACCGTTCGCTTTTTTTTTAATCGGCTTTTTATCGGTTTGTACATTTGTGAAGTTAAGGTTTTGATCTTGTCCTTGAGCCTTAGAAAGTTTATCACCGAGTGCTGAAACAAGCCGACTACAGACCGTCAAAACAACAACAACAACTAACCATCTGATGCTCCAGCTGTCAGGACAAAATGTTCGAAGTATCAGCCCCGGTGATAGTTTTCTCTGCCGCATGCTCATCACATCTGCGCTTAAATCCCGTTCCTGACATACTGTAATCAGAAGCTACTGCCAGTCCAAAGTAGTTGACAGGAAACTGTTACTTGCCCCTCGCTCAATAACTTAAAATGAGTAATTGAATGATATCCTAATTTACGAAAAGCGAACGTGGTGGGAGTATAGAAGCCGAGTGTGCAAGATAGAATATAGCCGGAGAGTGCAATATCCTTAGTGAGCTGCTCGGTCTACCATATGCTCTGTCGTGTTTGTACATCAAGATTTTACAGGCACCTTGCTGCTTCCAACATTTCTCTTTTTATAAGTTGTGGCTTTGTACAGTTGAGGCTTTGATCTCGTCCTTTCAGCCTTAGAAAACTTATCACCGAGGGCTTGTAAGCCGACTACAGACTGCGTATGTCAAAACAACTATCTAATGCTCCAGCCGTCTTGGGAAAATGGTCGGTGTATTAGTCCCGGTGATAGTTTACTCTGTGGGCACGTGGCCAAGTGGTTAAGGCATTCGACTAGCGATCTGAAGGTCGTGAGTTCGAGCCCCAGCCGAGGCAGCATGTTGTGTCCTTGAGCAAGGCACTTAACCACACAGTGCTCTGCGACGACACTGGTGCCAAGCTGTATGAGTCCTAATGCTCTTCCCTTGGACAACATCAGTGTCCTGGAGAGGGGAGACTTGCAGCATGGGCAACTGCCGGTCTTCCATACAACCTTGCCCAGGCCTGCGCCCTGGAGAGTGAAGAGTTTCCAGGCGCAGATCCATGGTCTCGCAAGACCAACGGATGCCTTTATTTATTTACTTATTTATTTACTTACTTATTTTCTATTAGTTTACTCTACCGCATGCTCATGACATCTAGGTTTAAACCCCGCTCCTTACGTACTGTTCCCTCCACTCTACACTGTCGATGCAGGGGTTAACTGCACCTGTTGATCCATTGGGATTAGTTACGTGAACATACACGGGATCTGATTGCGTCATCGGAGTGTGCTTCTTTAGTACAAATAGGGGTTTCCTACAATGATTGTCAGTACGAGCAACGCCTCCGGGAATGACATTGTTCAACAGACCTGGGAATCGGAGTTCCGACGCACCGATCCTGGATAGTAGAGCGGGACAGTTCAAGAATGAGTCGGAATCTGGGATCAGTTCAGTGGAAAGTTACTCCAATGGATCAAAGCGTTTCAATGCAGATGCTCACATCAAAACTCATTTAATTGAACTAACAATATCACAGCGGATCCAAATTGCGCTCTTGGACTTCACGCCAATTTACTATCCAATTCTTGCTGTCGTTGCCATCCCTGGTAAGTCAAAACCTTATGTAGAAACTATTTCGAGCGGTAGCTATACCATGGTCTTATCATCGCACACAACACGTATGTCACGTCCACTCCTCCCCATGTTACCCACAAATACACAATGTCCTTTTTGTTTGCTTGATATATATTCGTAACTCCACGTTTATATTCGTTAAATGTTGAAAACGCCCGTGTCAGATGACGACTTATTTTCTTTTCCGACAGTTAGGGATGCTGTCAAATCTTTACATTCAGTTTCTGTTTTATTTGCTGAAGAGCGGTGAATTTCTCAAGCTGACCCGGCATTGTATTGTCCATCCGTACCTCTCTTAGAGACCGGGCGTGTCAGGTGTCTTGTGGAGCAACTGATGTACTTGAGGACTCGGTATCCCACATGGCTGTTGGGGAGACAGTACCAGGGTCCTGACTCAGAGACTGTAGGGGAATTGTGATATTCTTTTCCGCGTTAGAATGCCGTATTTTAGAGGGAAATGTCCAGGCAGCGGAATCCCCATGCAGTGCTGCTCCTGCACTTCCAGGTGGTCACTGTCGTAGGTTAGGAAGTTGTCAACGAGCCTTGCTGAGATGCTCCAGTGTATAACGTAGACGACACCAATTACCGCAGATTTTCAAAGATACGCGCCGTACTCTTTTCTTTTGTTGCTTTTTACTTATTGAAAATGTAAACTTAACTTTGCGCCGATTCAAAAATCTGTCCCTGTCCGCTGCACTAACTTTCCATAAATATCACAGGCAGCTGCAATGGACGTTTTCATCCGACTGTTTGTTTTTGACTCTGAGCACAGTACAAGGTTCTGTCCTCTCCATTACTCAATAATTAAACTAAACCTCACAAATTAGTTCCTCATGTGGATAATTGACGTCCTTCGTCTGATAAAGACTTTGAATCTCTCTTGTCACCGGGCACGATGAACCCATAATTCCCTATTCAATCACCGGCTTCGGAGAGAGAGGGAAATCTTATCCACACTCTGTCCCCCTCCCGAAGCTCCAACCAATATTTGTGCAGCACTTCAAACTCTGCTCCTCACGAAGACTTGGGCCATGTCTGACTTTCTCGCTGAAGGCTGGTCAGGCACGCAATGTATTCAGTGCGGACCAAATAGTGATACGTGAAGAATAAAAAAAAAATCCTTACGCATTTCTATGGATTGTTAGTCCAAAACACGGATTGCAAACTCTGAAAGGGTTAAAGCAACGCACAGTACATGGCATCTGCACCGCTGACAGACAGTCGGACATTTTCTATCCGCAGAAAGAGTAACTGTGGAACGAATCAGGAAGATTAGTATATATATAGATTAATGACCTCAGCGAAAGAAGTAAAATGGCCTAGAAATAACAGCTCTATCAGTCCGGGGGTGGGTGGTTAGAGCGTTTGAGATATTACGGTCGGATCTGGAACTGAATGCAAGACGACAGTATAATATACTGATCAGATCCGTGCCTTTTGGTGAGGTGTTTGATTTGATAACGCAGGAGCAAAAGCAGCAGCAAATGCAAAGGCTTGGCATTTACCCGAACCATGTCCAGCTGAAATGTTATGAATTTCATTGACCCCGGTACCATTTTGTATGCAGCCACGGTGTTCGATCAAAAAGGACAACCTCTGCCTTATTGACTTTGGCCGTTTGTTACCATGATGTACGGAGATCGGTGATACTGCACTGAACCGGGGCAAATATCAGCTCGAATTGTTCGTCTGAATTTGGCCCATTGTTTAACTTAATATTTGCAACTTCTCTCAGATTGTATATTTTATTTGGGAAGAGAAATGATGCAAACTACATCCGCTCATTTTTGTCCTCCCTCAGATATCGGATTTCAAAGCGTCTTCTGTCCAGTGGGTGACGTCACTCTCACTAATTAGCATTCTTATTGAATATTAATCCCTAAAATCCGTCTCCAATCAGCGATACATTTTTCTACCTCTGAATCGTGCAAGTATTGGATTTTGTTCTTAGTAAATTTTACAAATTTTGCTCTCAATCTGATGTATAATTTCTGTACTTCTGCTTTTCACAGTGAACGTGCTGACGATTGTCATACTGTCACGGGGAAAGTGCGGACTCTCTAAAACTGTCACCCGCTATCTGTTGGCCATGTCAGCGGCAGACCTGACGGTGGTTTTCCTGGACGTTATATTGATGAAAATTCCGAAAGCTTTTCCAGATGACTTTTCCTTCCTGTTTTACGTCCGCCTGTGTAGAACCCACGTCTTCCTGTTGCAGGCCGCCACAGATTGCTCTGTTTGGTTCACCGTCACCTTCACCTTTGATCGATTTGTGGCCATTTGCTTCCAGGATCTAAGCACTATCTATTGCACTGGGAGAACGGCGGCTGTGGTTCTGAGCACAGTGACTGCACTGAGTTCTTTAAAGAACGTTTTCTGGTTCTTCATGGTCCAAGATATATATACTTACTCTAACATAAGGTGGCCTTGCATGCAGAGATGGGAATTACTAGGGTCGCTATTCTGGATAGCAATCGATGTCGCTCGTACCGCCTTTTCAACTGTGATCCCATTCCTCGTTGTTATCCTGATCAATGCTTTCACCATCACACACGTTTTACAGGCCAGTAGAGCCCGCAGCAGATTCCGGGCTACCAGCCGTGTTCAGAGTTCCAGAGATCCGGAGATGCACAGCCGCAGAAAATCCCTCGTTTTACTGCTAGTCGTCTCGGGAAATTTCATTCTGTTATGGGGATTGTATGGGGTGACGGCTATCTGGAACAGAATGGCTTATGTAGTGAACCCCCGGTATTGGGTGACGATGCCTTCATTTTTCAATGAACTGTGCTACATGCTGCAACTTCTGAGCTGCTGCACAAACACCGCTCTTTACGCTGTCAGCCAGACTAAGTTCAGGCAGCAGCTGAAGCAGGTGCTGAATTCTCCTCTCACTCTCATTTGGAAACGAATTCGTAACGGAGGGCCCATGTGACCAGTATCCGTCTCTTCACCTTTCAAGAAGGAGGTCAGAATGTTGTCCATTGATGCTCCGTGTCGCTCCAGATTCTCCCTGGATGGACGGACACAACTCTCTGATTCAACACTCCCTGACACTGACGCTGCGCTGATACAGTCTCATCTGTTGTCATCTGCAACTCTGTTCATTTCGTTTCAATACCTTAAGTAGGCCAGTTGTTTCAATCAGGTGCTGCCTTTCCTTTCCAAGTGACAACTCGGAGCCGTAAAACTGAGAAATAACTTCAACACTATCTTCCTGCAGTGTAATATTAGACAAATGACCATCTCAAAATCACGTAGTGGGAACAATGACAACCTAGTGTTCAGCAGAGTAACTAATTCCAAATTGTTGTTGCTGCAAGGATGGAAATTTTCTGGCCTCGGAAACACCTCATATGAGTGTAAGTTTCCATAGTTGTTAACAACCTGAACATTATAGGGAACCGATATTTAAAGCATGTTCCACATTGAAATTCAACGAGGCAGCACTGGCACAAAGAGAACATTGCAATAACACCTTTGAATCGGATGTTCCGGCACGATATCTCACTACTAAATATTAAAAGCAACTCGCGCCAAATGTTCGAGGAACTCAGCAGTGTAGATAGCAATAGATAGTGAGGGAAAAAATGGTTGACGTTTCTGTCCAATGTCCTTCTTGAGAATTGGAAAGGAAGGGTGAAGACGGCAGAGTAGGAAATCTGCGGGAGGGGAAGGAGGATAGCAAGAAGGTGATAGGTGAGGCCAGCCGGACAGGAAAGCTGAAGGGCTGGAGAGGAAGGACTCGGATCGGAGAGGAGAAAGGGAAGTAGGAGGGGACCACGAGACGGTGATAGGCAAGTGAGAAGACGCCAGTTTGGAGAATAGAACACGAGCGGAGAGAGAGCACTTTTACCCGTAGGCGACTCGATTTTCACGCCATTAGTTTGGAGGCTTTCCAGGCAGAACTAAAAAGCGTGCGCCTGAAGCGTGCGGAAAGCGGAGAGTCGGGGGCGGGGAGAGGTAAACATAAGTTTCTTGGTATGATGGTGGAAATTGCAGTGTAGAATATGTTGAATGCGAGGTGACGTTGTGTGGTAGGTAACGGCAAGAGGAACTCTGGCACTGTTAAGGTGGCGGGAAGATCAGGTGAGCGGGGATAGGCCGACCATATTTTTAAAGGGATACCTCAAAGAAACATATCACTATCTCCCATCCCCATCACTGCGCTTTCGGGAGGGATCGTTCCCTCCTTGATTCCCTTTGTCATCCGTCCCTCACGACTGATCTCCCTCACGGTCCTTTCCCCTGCAAGCGGCCAGCCTACTACACCTGCCACTCATCTCCTCCTATTCCGGTCCCCCGGACAATTCTTCAAGGTGAGGTAACACTTCACCTGATCTATTGTGGCCTTCTCCATATTGGCGAGACCCGTGATGATCTGGGCTTCATTCCGTCGAGCACCAACGCTCCAACAGTGAAAAGCGGAGCTTTCTGGTGTCCAAACATTTGAATTCTGATTCCCAATCCCGACCTGATATTTTCGGACCATGGGTTATTCTTCTGCCACGGTAAGAACAAACTGGAGACGTAGGAGAAACAACCTGATGTCATGAATGTCAGTTAAATCAATCCCTCCTCCTCCTCTCTACTTCTATTCACCGCTCCGGCCCCATGTTTATTCTCACCCACCTATCAGCTCACACATCATCCCCCTCCTGCTCCTTTTCCCTGTGCTCCTCTGTCCTCTCCTACCAGATTCCTTCAGCTCCAGCGCTTTATCTTTTATAACCACTTCGCTTCATCTCTCACCTTTTCCCTCCCCACGCCATTTATTCTGGCGTCTCCCCGATTACTTGCCAGACCTGAAGAAAGGTCTCGGGTAGATGATGGAATAAACGTCAACTGCTTATTCATGTCCAAAGATGCTGTCTGACCTGCTGAGTTCCTCCAGCATTTTGTGTGTTGCTTCCGATTCGATCATGTACAGAATTTCACATGTTTGAAGTAGTAAAAGATATGTATTTCGAAAATTTGAAATAGATGGAGATGTACGAATGAGAGAATCATTCACAAATATTTCCCACTGCATGTGATTTCGGAGTTTAGCTTGTCGAGGAAAATGTGAAAGGGAGAAATTGTGGCAGAAATAAATTTCAGCACAAAAATAAACAAAATACATCCTGATTGATTTTCTGCTGTCAATAGTGATGGATTTTATCCGAACGACAAAGCACCCTGTAGTAATACAAGACCTCACACCGCTGGTGCACAAAACCGGTCATACTTTATCTTTAGAAAAGAAAAACACAGAAAACATACAACACAATACAGGCCGTTCGGCCCACAGATCCCTACTTTACAACTATCTGGGCTTTACCCATAGCCCTCGATTTTCCGAAGTTCCATGTACCTATCCAAAAGTCTCTTAAAAGATCCTGCCGTATCCGCCTCCACCACCGTTGCCGGTAGCCCATTCCACACACTCACCACTCTCTGTGTAAAAAAAAAACTTACCCCTGACATCTCCTCTGTACCTACTTCTAAGCACCTTAAAACTATGTCCTCACGATCAACCCATTTCAGCCCCGGGGAAAAGTCTCTGACTATCCAAACGATTAATGCCTCTCATCATCTCATACACCTTTATCTTGTCACCTCTATCCTCTGTCGCACCAAGGAGAAAAGGCCGATTACACTCAACCTATTCTCATAAGGGATGCTTCCCAATCCAGGCAACATCCTTGTAAATCCCCTCTGCACCCTTTCTATGGTTTCCATATTACAGACCAGACTGAAGCTGTTATAAGAAAATCGAAATGAATATTATATTATTTATGAATGGGACATTGCTCGAATAAATTAATTTCAATATTTTGTTTATTTTCATTCAACATTTAAGAAGTTGTGTTGCCAAGCCATATAAAGTTTCAGATCAGGCGCTGCTCAATTGGCTCTATGTGGTTAAGCAACGAATAGCGTGCAGAATGAACTCGGGCCGAACGGTCTGTTATCATATGACTCCATTACACAGGATGTACTGTTGCATAAAACGTCATCATTCATAAGTGAACTGTCCATCTCACAATTTTAACATAACCAACTGCAGAAGACTCGTCTTCTAAAAAAATAGCTTTGAGAATATAGAATATGATTTTTTTTACCAGCTTTACTATATTTAGTTGACTTGAGGAAGAGCGAAAACGATGAAAAATTATACTCCCGCTCACACTGAATCAGAGGTTCGCAGTTAATGGACAGAGACGACACACTTTCTACCCGAACAGAACTTGACAAACACAAAATGAACCCCACGCTCTCGCCCAGTAGCGGAGACCGACGGACTGAGAAAGAAACCCCCGCCCTCGCACTTTAGCAGAGACTGGCACCTGCAGAACACCACTCTCTCGGTCTATACCAGGGGCTTATATAAACAAAATTAACCCCACACTCTCACGTTGCACCGGAGACTGGTGGGTACAGAATGAGCAACCCCCTTCACGCTCTTCCCGCGACAAGCACGTAGAATGAAACGCACACTCTCAATTTATCCGACTGAACGTTTCCCATTTGTTGATTGTCTCTGCACTGCTGTTGTTCTCTACCATTAATCTGTATTTTATGTGAATTGCAAATCAACCTCCTCTTCATTTTTTGGATTGAAACGTGTCTCTGTTCCCCTAACTCACTGTTTTTTTTTTCATTCATGCTGCTACCGTTGCGTTCTTTCTGCAACATGGCCGTGCGACCGTTTCAATGTCCTTTCAGTTTTGTTTTCTGTCTCTTAATATATTTGCAGACTCAACCGTAAAATATCTTGTTTAATGCCTTCGGTGTCGGGAGAGAAAGGCATGAACAGGGACATTTGCAAATAGTTTAGTGCGTGAACTGGCAAGAGATCGAGCGCGTGAGGGAGAGAGAGGGGGTGGGAGAGAGAGAGACAGAGAAAGATGGAGGAAGTGAGTGTCTGTGTGTTCTAGACAGAGAGAGTTAGTGAGAGGAAGAGGGAGATGAAGAATGAGAGTGTGTGTGAATGTGAGAGGGTGTGCGTGTGCGAGAGAAAGATGGGAAAAGTGTGTATGTATGTGTGTGTGTGTGTATGTGTGTGTGTGTGTGTGTGTGTGTGTGTGTGTGTGTGTGTGTGCGTGTGTGTGTGTGTCCGTGGTGATAATGATCTCTATATTCACTTTATTTCGTGTGTAACCTGGTTTGGCTGTCCAGAGAAAATCGTGTTGATGGTTGTTCTCGTAACCCACAGGACAGTGAATGACAGCCTTATCAGCCAATTGTATTCCTATAGACAATTGAACGCCACAGTATTTCAACATCTAACTGTTCGTCAGGTGAATTCAACACCGGCTGTGTCCATTACCTTACCGTTTCAAAATTCACGGAAGGAATCGGAAATTTTATTCATATACTTTAAAAGATATAAGAGGTACTTCTACACGCAAACACTCATGTAGTCACACATACATGCATAGGTATACATACACAATTAAACACACACACACACACACACACACACACACAAATAAACAGGCTCAGACATACACACAAAGATACTACAGATGTGGAGAAGATAGCTTAAGCGATGAAGGAAACTGTGAACAGCTCTGGAATTCAAGGTATCGAAAATAAGTATTATGCAGGGGAAGCTGATGAAAATGACGTAAATATCGATGTCGTCTCGGGCTGATGGAGAACTGGGCAGAGTGTCTGTCTACACAGCGAGCATGTTTTCTACCCGGTGTCACATACTGGGTGTGTTCCCTGAACGGCGACGCCAATTTCTCAGTAATTCATCAGCAGCCAATTGTTGCCATTATTCCAAATGTGAAACTTGAGCTTCCCTCACATTCCTGCTCCCAAACTCTCTCAGTACTACACAGAAAAAGGCTGTCACTATTTCATCTATGAAACATAGATGGCGCGATACAGACAAGTCTGAAGCTATCAGAAGAAAATGGAAATGAATGTGATATTATTTACGTGTGGGACATCACTCGAATAAACTCATACTCTGGGGCACATTGAGGGACTGATAACAGAATTCGCAAACACAGGAGTGCAGAGATTCACGGTGAAGATAGCAATTTAGAATTGTTCAGGGATATGTATGCAAAAAAATGCTGCTAGAACATGACACACGCTGCCTCTGTGGGTTTTATTTCTACAATTTTATGAACTTATTTACGCACTTATTTATTTAAATTAAACAATTTATGTAATTTGTTTATATTCATTCAACATTGAAGTAGTTGTGTTGCCAAGCCACAGGAAGTTACAGAAACTGACAGATACAGAATGAAATCCACACTCTCACACTGTAGCAGAGACTGACAGATACAGAATGAAATCCACACTCTCACACTGTAACAGAGACTGACAGATACAGAATGAAACCCACACTCTCACACTGTAGCAGAGACTGACAGATACAGAATGAAACCCACACTCTCACACTGTAACAGAGACTGACAGATACAGAATGAAACCCACACTCTGACACTGTAACAGAGACTGACAGATACAGAATGAAACCCACACTCTCACACTGTAGCAGAGACTGACAGATACAGAATGAAATCCACACTCTGACACTGTAACAGAGACTGACAGATACAGAATGAAACCCACACTCTCACACTGTAGCAGAGACTGACAGATACAGAATGAAACCCACACTCTCACACTGTAACAGAGATGACAGATACCGAATGAAACCCACACTCTGACACTGTAACAGAGACTGACAGATACAGAATGAAACCCACACTCTCACACTGTAGCAGAGTCTGACAGATACAGAATGAAACCCACACTCTCACACTGTAGCAGAGACTGGCATGTACAAAATGAAATGCACACTCTCACACTGACCCAGGGAGTGAGAACTAAAGTAGCCCACATCTCAGTCTGTACCAGAATGAACCACCGCTCGGCACCCTAAACCCGCGAAAAACAGACAGAGCATGAAACACACACTCTCAGATTATCCGACTGAATGTCTCCCGTCTGTCGATTGTCTCTGCACTGCCGTCGTTCTCGATCACTAATTCTGCAATTCATGTAAACTGCATATCAACCCACTCTTCCCTTTCACATTGTAAAGTATTGCATCGTGAATGCTTTGCTCTCCGGTAGACTGAGCTATTGCTCTCTGTTCTCCCATTTTACTTTTTCTTTGTGTCCATTCTACTTTGAATATCTGTTTCTGCAACATTGTCCTGTGACTGTTTCAATGTCACTTCTGTTTCCTCTATCCCTTAATCGTCATGCTGACTCAACGGTACAGTACTCTGTTTAACGCGGTCGGAATGGGAAGGGAAAGGCATGGACAGGAAGATCGGCAAATAATTTAATACTTGCACTCGCGTTTATCTGCCTGCGTCCCCCACCCCCCCGTGTGTGTGTGTGTGTGTGTGTGTGTGTGTGTGCGCGCGTGTGTGTGTGTGAGAGAGAGAGAGAGAGAGAGAGTATCAGTGTGTGTGCGTGTGCATGTGTGTGTGTGTGTGTGTGTGCGTCTGTGTGTGTGCGTGTGCGTGTGTGTGTGTGTGTGTGTGAGAGAGAGAGAGAGAGAGAGAGAGTATCAGTGTGTGTGTGTGTGTGTGTGTGTGTGTGTGTGTGTGTGTGTGTGTGTGTGTGTTAATAATGTTCTCTAACATGGTTTTATGTGATGGTGTGGCCTTATATGACCGTCCTGCTTTTATTTCTGTAGGACATTGCGGAAGAAATGCCAAGGTCACGGGTTAAGTTATGTTAAACCATGATATGAAATCGGAATGGAATCTAAACAAAATAAAATATTTTGTTGAATCATGCCGGTATTTACACCAGAGACAAACGTGTTGATGGTCGTGCTGGTAACCCACAGGGCAGTGAAAGGCAGCCTTATGAGCCCATTGTGTTCCAGCATCTGATTGAACGAAGCAGTACTTCAGCATCTAACTGTTCCCCAAGTGGATTCTACAGCGGTTTTGTCCGTAACCTTACCGAGCTTCCACACGGTAAACTTATTCAGAAAGCCAGAAGGCATGGGATTCAGGGAAGTTTGGCCAGGTGGGTTCAGAATTGGCTTACCTGCAGAAGGCAAAGGGTCGTGGTGGAGGGAGTACATTCAGATTGGTGGATTGTGACCAGTGGTGTCCCACAAGGGTCGTTTCTGGGACCTCTACATTTCGTGAATTTTATTAACGACTTAGATATGGAGGTAGAAGGGTGCGTTGGCAAGTTTGCAGACGACACAACGGTTAGTAGTGCTGTGGACAGTGTAGAATATTGTCAAAGATTGCACAGAGACATTGATAGGATGCAGAAGTGGGCTGAGAACTGGCAGATGGAGTTCAACCCGGAGAAGTGTGAGGGTCGTACACTTTGGAAGGACAAACTCCAAGGCAGAGTACAAAGTAAATGGCAGGATACTTGGTAGTGTGGAAGAGCAGAGGGATCTGGGGAGATATGTCCACAGATCCCTGAAAGTTGCCTCACGGGTAGATAGGGTTGTTAAGAACGCTTATGGCGTGTTAGATTTCATAAGTCGAGGGATAGAGTTTAAGAGTCGCGGGATAATGATGCAGTTCTATAAAACTCTGGTTTGGCCACACTTGGAGTATTGTGTCCAGTTCTGGTCGCCTCACTATAGGAAAGATATGGAAGCATTGGAAAGGGTACAGAGGAGATCTACCAGGATTCTGCCTGGTTTAGAGAGTACGCATTATGATCAGAGATTAAAGGAGCTAGGGCTTTACTCTTTGGAGAGAAGGGGGATGAGAGGAGACATGATAGAGGTGTACAAGATAATACGAGGAACAGAGAGAGTGGACAGCCAGCGCCTCTTCCCCAGGGCACCACTGCTCAATACAAGAGGACATGGCTTTAAGGTAAGGGGTGGGAAGTTCAAGGGGGATATTAGAAGAATGTTTTTTACTCAGAGAGTGGTTGGTGCGTGGAATACACTGCCTGAGTCAGTGCTGGACGCAGATACACTGGTGAAATTTAAGGGACTATTAGATAGGTATGTGGAGGAATTTGAGGTGGGGGGGGGTTATATGGGAGGCAGGGTTTGAGGGTCGGCACAACATATAACCCCCTTAGGCAAGGATATGACATGCTTCCAGACAGGACGTGGCAAGGCTCTAGATGCCTGAATATGGAGGCAGGCTGGGGTCTTGGCTCTTGAACTTGGAGAAAGGCTGGGATCCTGGTCTTCAGGCTTGAGGCTAGGGTCTTGGTCTTCAGGTTTGAAATTGGAGTCTTGGTCTTCAGGCTTGAGGCTGGGGTCTTGGTCTTCAGGCTTGGCTGCAGGCTGGGATCTTGCGTCGTGAGCTTGGATGCAGGCTGGGACCTGGCGTCGTGAGCTTGGGTGCAGGCTGGGGCCTCGCGTCCTCAGCTTGGGTGCAGGCTGGGGCTTCGCGTCGTGAGCTTGGGTGCAGGCTGGGGCTTCGCGTCGTGAGCTTGGGTGCCGGCTGGGGCCTCGCGTCGTGAGCTTGGATGCAGGCTGGGGCCTCGCGTCGTCAGTTTGAATGCAGGCTGGGGCCTCGCGTCATGAGCTTGGCTGCATGCTGGGGCCTTGGTTCGTGAACTTGGCTGCAGGCTGGGGCCTTGGGTCGTGTGCTTGGCTGCAGGCTGTGGCCATGTGTCGTGAGCTTAGCTGCAGGCTGGGGCCTTCAGGCTTGGGTTCTTGGAGCTTGGCTGCGGGATCTTCGAGGCTTGGATTCTTGGAGCTCAGAGACATACCGGGAGCCGAACATCAACACAGAGCCGGGACTTATCCTTCGACAACCCGGGATTCACCTTTAGCACGACACTAACATGAGACAGGACAGAACATAGGCATAGAGCCGGGACTTATCCTAAGACAAGCCGGGACTCTACACCAAGGTGGGACAGGTCCACCTGTTGGGTAACGGCAGAACTGCCGGACTTACCAAAGAGAGGCAAAGACAATACAAGACAAGGCATGTCCGCCCACAGGGCAAAGTCAAAACTGCCTGACTTACCCCACAGAGGCGAGGATAAGACAAGAAAAACCATGACACCCCCCCCCCTCCCGCAGGGCAACAACAGAACGGTCTGACTTACCCCACGGAGGGGAGGACAAGACAAGACAGATCCCCCCGCAGGGCAACGGAAAAACGGCCTGACTTACCCCACGGAGGCGAGGACAAGAAGGGACAAGCACCAATGAACGACAGACAGTTCCATCTGTGCCTCGGGGTTGTTCCGAGTCGCAGTTACAGCCAGCAACCTTCGCTGGCTACGGAAACAGACGGATCCCTACCTAACCCGGAGTGGCTAACGGCCACTCAGCTGGCCAGGAAAACAGCCGAATCCATACCGCAAAGACTGCTCTAACGAGTGGCAACAAGGCTCCATGAAGCAGCGGTCCTCCAACCAGGCCAAGAGATCACGAATTATTTCACTTGCCTTCCATCAGCAGGTTGCCCCAAGGGGGACTGATAAGACAAACCAGCAGCCCACACTCAACCTCAAGGCTACTTATATTCCAAGCCCCAAGATGAGAATCAGGTCCCTGTGATTAACTCAAACAAGGGACAGCTGGAAGACCCGGAGTCCTGGATCCACGGACCGGACCGTGACCGGAATGCGGACTTCCCGGACTGGACCATGACATCCACACTTGTCAGATTCTGTCTACGATGTTGAAATGAGCCAACATTTCCTGACTATCCATCTCCCTGTCCCGGTTCTGATTTGAAACATCCTCAGTTCTGTCTTGACGAGTCCCAAAGTTCTCATCTACTGACACTTTACCCACCTCCCTCCCCAGTGCCCGGTGGAACGATCCATATTCTGTAACAGAAAGCTCTCTTCGATCCATTTTTAAAAGTCCATCTCCCATCTTTACACACAAAATTAGTCCTATTAAGTCTTTCAACACTCAAATCTTTAAAAAATATCGTCTTTGTTGTAAAACCGATGTCCTCTTTGTTTCAGTCACCTCCTTTGTGGGGAACTAAAAATGCCACCCATGTTCTGGTCTACTGTACCTCTATCAGATCATCCCTCAATCTTCTACCTTCCAGAAAATGTGCAATACACTTAGAATTCCGGTCCACAAGTCCAGTGACATCCATGTAAATCGTTTCTGGACGTTCATAACTTAACACCATCTTTCCTATAACAGAATGCAGAAAAAAACTGTGCACAATACCCCAGGAGCTGCCTCACTCGCGTGTTGCGTAACTGCAACGACATTTCCTAATTCCTATATTCATTATGTTCCCTGACTGATGAAGGCTTTGGGCCAAACATTTTTGTGTTCACTCTATCTACTTGTAGCTCTACTTGCACTCATCAGACCCTCTGATCCATTACTGTCCCCAGGACTGCAGCTTTCACTGTGTAAATCATACACTGGTTTGATTCTCCAAAGTGCATAGCATCACATTTATCTAATTGATGGACATTTGCCAATCCCCAGCCCACATTGTTGGATGATCCCTTTGTAATTATTCAAAGGGATCTGCACTATGCCAACACAGCATGTTTCAGTATCATTTGCAAACTAAATATGCCTCGTAAATTCACATAACGTTCATACAACAATTGTCGCAGAACTGACCCTTGTGACACATCATTGAATACAAGCCTAAATGATTTCGTCACAGCGTTGTATGCCCTGTCAGACAACTGTTCGCATGGAAATCTGAGAGATGATCTCATTAGAGACAAGATTGTTTTTTTGGGCTACTAGGCAGCAAATTGTCCGAAAAACTCTGTCTGCAGGGAAATGATACAGTGGAGAAAGTTATTACTATGGGCTTTCACGCTATTAGCAGAGGTAATGTTACTCTGTCGTCATTTGTAAAACAATTACAGTCTGTTACTGGAAGATAATTCATGGTAGACAGAAGGAGAACGAGGAGAAAAAAGCGTGGAGGAAAAGACTGGTTTTGCGGGTGCAGGAGTGGTTGACACAGACAGAAATATACTCCACGATCAGGCGTTTTTTTTTTTTTTTTTATCAGAATCGGGGAGCAGGTGTAAGAGGTTCGCCTCAAGCTTCAAATTAATCGGAGTGGAAGGTGCGGTGCAAAGAGGATATCTATGGGATCTTGAGGCCAGTGATACAGTCGGGAGACCAGCTGTAAACAGTTGTTTTGTAACTCTAAGGGAACACGCACAAAATACTGAGGGATCTCAGCAGACCGGGCATCAACCGCGGACAAAAGGAAATAGTCGAAGTTTCTGGGCGACACCACTCATCAGGACACTGAAGCTGCGTGTGTTGATCTGTTTTTCCAGCATCTGCAGATTTTCCAGAGCTTATTTTGTTCATCACATTGTTTCCACTTACCCGCAACTGCGGGATAGCAAAAAGAGCATGAGGACAGCCGAACTGATTTCTAGCGTCTACTGAGTTTCAAGATCCGATTCAATGGGTTTTTCACCGTTTTCTTTAGTTCCACTCGGAATTTGCTCCGAGTCAGGGCGTAAATGCACGTGTAAGTGCAGGAACTGAGAACCTGCAGCATTCCCGATGTGTGCTCTGTGATGTAACGGGGATCTGTGACAGAATAAACAACGCTCATTAAGATCCGTTGATAGATATAAAATACCACCTGTGTTACCCACAACAATATGAAACTACCGGTTATGCTGACGATTTGCGTCGGTTCTCCATCTCCCTATTCTTGTCATTCTCTCCATTCTTTTTTTTCCTTGGAGCCCTCTGCCTGCCCCACTGTCGGCTAAAATCCGCTGCTTCTCCGTGGATTGTCACCTTGTCGCGGTGGAGAAGCTTGTGTGGTCCTGAGATCCAAAGAGGGACGCCGTCTGGGGCTATGATCCTGGTAGGGTCACCCATGGCGGTAAGGTCGAGGGTGAGGTCCCCGACAAAGAACAATCCAACCAAGACCTCAACGGTGGAACAGGCGGACGCAGTTACTTCGAACTCAACGGCTGTGAAGGTGGATCAAGGCTGCAACAAACCCATCGGCTCCAATTGTCATGGTTTCCATGCCGTTGTAATCAGTTGGTTGATTTGTGAAGTATCGTGTGCTTCTTGGAGTGCAACATCAAGTATTCGTTAAACAAACACACGCACAGGCGTCTTCGCTCTGTACGGAACGAAGAGCAGCATCCTCGACCTCGAGGGACAGCCACGACGACGACGAGAATCCGCCTGACAATTTAAAAATTGAACAGCAAAATCAGAAAGAATGGGGCACAGGGGATTAAAATGCGGTGAAATATCGCAAATTCCGCCCATGAGGGAAAGTTTTTGGAGCTGGGTGTAACAATACAATACCAGGGAACACCATCAATAATTTCGCTCGTTGTCACTGTAAAGCGTCATGGATCACAATCCAATTAGGCCAGCATACTCACTGTCCCGAGAACCACAGCCGCCATTATATCGGTGCAATATTTTGTTTTCAGCTTCTCACAGCAAATAGCCACAAATCGATCGACGGTGAAAGCGACAGTCAGCCAGACTGAGATCGCAGTGCTTGCAGAAATCAGACAACTACCGAGTCTGCACTGGGGACTGATGCGCAGGAATGACTGGGGGAAATAATTCAGTGCAGTCCACATCAGCAGCGGATCCGCGATAACGATCGGGAGATCGGCCGCGGCCATTCCAACCATGTAGCGACAGACACATTTGGGAAAACCGCACTTTCCCCGGAACAAAATCACAATCGCCGCCAGGTTGGCTGGAAGAAAGACAGGGAACAGAAAGCTGAGAAATACTGAGCTGAAGCCAAAGCAGTTATTTGAGAGGATCCTGTAATATTTCCAAATTATTGTTGCGTTTAGCGGTGGAAGGGTCGAGAGAGGCTGCACATACAGTATAAACAGAGAAGGAGTTGAAATAGTAAACTCAGGTCAAAATGATCTAAATATGGCTTCTTTCCAGATGACAGAAATTTGAAGTGGGAGCCGAAAGCCAAAACTGTGTAACAACCTTCGCGGAGTCAATAGTGGAGATGGAACATTTTCTACCAGTGGCCGCCTCGTCACATCTAAATGAAATGAATAAATCCGGACGTTGATGGCGCGATTCTTCCATTAGACAATCATCAACTTTCATGGCGCACCCTGTCAGCGGCGGAAAACCGAAAGACGGAACAGAAACAGGAAATGCTGGAAACACTCATCCAGGCAAAACAAAATATGTGGAAAAACAGTTAGTGTCTCTTCCAAGAACTGTTCCCAGGGAGGAGAAGAAGAGTGTTAACTGGAGAATGCGGTTGAGAGGAATAATAAAACAACCATAGTGGAACGCCGGAAGAGAGTCGGTGGGCCGGACGGCTTAATTCTGCTGTCATGTCATAAAGGCTTTATGATTTAAATGTATACCGCCCGCTAGCACTGACGCAAGTCTTCATAAAGTGCTTTGAACTGGTATTGGCACACGTCAAAAACTGCCAGAGTGGAGAGAACCGCTCTCCGACATATTCAAACCCGTCTGTCATGCAGCTCGCCCCGGCACACCTAAGAAACAATGACACCTAAAATAGAAAGTTGTTTTAACGCGGGATGAAACACTGTTGTCTCGCAATCCTTGGTGAACAAAGTCTAATACACCACTGTTGAACTGGGTAATTGGCTTCCTAACAGACTGACCTCGAAGAGTCAGCATACAGAAACGCCATCATCCTCAACACGGATGTCCCCCAAGAACTGTGTGCTATGTACTTTACTGATACACGATAGCACGGCCAAACATCCAGGCAATTCAATTAACGAGTTCGCCGATAACAAGATAGTGTTTGGACGCTTCATAAGAAGAAAAAAAAAATGAGACTACCAACAGAGGAAATGGAAGAGCGCGATGCCTGTTTTTAAGTAAATAACTTCCTCCTTAATGTCAGTGAGACTTCACTCGCACATACACACACTAACACATGCACACATGCACACACACACACACACACACACACACACACACACACACACACACAAACATACACTCACTCACACATACACGCATATACACACACACACACTCACTCACTCACACATACACACACATACACACACACACACACTCACTCACACACACACACACTCACTCACTCACACACACACACACACACATACACACACACACTCACACACACACAACCACGTTTTCGCATCAGCGTCAGAGCTGCAGGAAGCGTGAGCAGTTTCACTTGCGTGCGGCTGCATATCGCAGATCTATTCTCATAGTCCCATTATCAACCACAGTCCACAAAGCTCACCGACTATTGCGCATCACGAGGATAATGAAGAGAGCTGAATTATACACAGCAATACTCACACATTTCGACACATACGCAGTCGAGAGCATCCTTACATTCTGCATCACTGCGTTGGTAAGCTTTCCTTACCACACAGACCGTTCAAATGCAACTGGAGAGCTTTAAAATAGGTATATAAAACTCCCCAGTGCTTTCGAGCATCGGCCTAGTCCCTAACAAGAACATGTGCGGAGAAAGATTCCGAGAAAAAGACGAGCAATATCATGAATAATTCCACCCACCTTTCTCATAGGCTGTTCGTCGCACTTCTATCAGAGAGGAGGCCTCCCAGCGGACAAACCTCGAGCACCAGACTCGAAAATATATACTTCCTGCAAACAATCAGGCTAATCAAAACTCCATCCTCTAACTCAGAACACTCTCCCACCCGCTACTTTATCATTTCCTCCAAGAGTTAACTCATTTACACATACTCCTGTACCTACCGGCACTTATTGTGCATACAATCAGTCCATGTGTAGATCCTAATCTAGTGTGCTTATATTTATAGTACTTCATTGCGAATTTCATACTGAATGTCTTTATTTCTATATGTGAAACATGGATCCGGAACAACGATCATTGCATTCTCCTCTACAGTGGTTTACTGAAGAATCTAAGTGACCAAACTTCAGCTTCAGCGACCCATACAAAATGCTAAAAAAAAAGAAAAAAAAACACAAAAGCGAAAAGTAACAAGGAAATAGCAAACACGAGAAAGAATGCAGATGCTGGGAATCCAACACAGCACATAGAAAATGCTGGTGGAACTCAGCAGATGAGGTAGCATTGATGGAACTGAATAAGCAGTTGACGTTTCGGGCCGAGACCCTTCTTCTGGACTGAGAAGGGAGATGGTGGACGCTAGTATAAAAAGGTAGGGGAGAAGAAGGAGGCTAACTGGAATATGATAGGTGAAGCCGGGTGGGTGGGAAAGGTCCAGGGCTAGGTAAGAAGGAATCAGCTAGGAGAAGAGAGTGGAAAATACGAGAAAGGGAAAGAGGGGGCGTTTCAGGAATAAGTAATAGGCAGATTGAAGGACGTAAAAGACCAGAGTGGGGAATAGAGGAAGAGGGGATACGACATTTATGAACAAGGCTCTTCGTCAGGGCTGGAGGGAAGGTAGAAAATGCCACCATACGAAGTTAGGGGTAGGAGATGGAGAGAGCAACCAAGAAGGTGAGAGGTGAAGTCAAGTGGGTTGTGTAGTGGGACGGTATAAGAGGCTGGGGGTTGATAACTGGAAACGACACTGCTGGAGAATGGAATCTGACAGGAGAGGATAGTGGATCCTGGGGAGAATGGTAAGGGAGAAAAGATCATGGGTGGTGATAGGCAGATCGAGAGAAGAGGTAATAGGCCAGAGTGGAGAAATGAGGAAGAGGGAAGGAAGAAGGGAAATATATGGAAGTTAGAAAAATCGATTTTGCTCCCATCCGATTGGAGGCTACCTAGACGGAACATGTGGCGTTACTATTCGAAACTGAGAGTGGCTTCATTATGGCAGAAGTTGAGCACATGGACCGACATGTCGGACGGGGGTGTGCAGAGGAACCGACATGGCTGGCCATTGGGAATTTCCCTTTTTTCCTGGATGCAATGAGATGCTCGACAAAGCGTTAATTATTTTGATTACCGCTTGGCATACGTTCAGTCTCTTCATAAGACTGGATGCGATATTAGTTGAAGGCTCTGAAATATATTGCAGAACGTACAGCCGGAATGTTCCTTTTCACATTTATGTTGTAAATATTGCAAGGTCAATAAACAAATCAATTTCCCGAATGAAACAGAACAACCAATCGCAGTTTAATATTGGTCTATGATGGCAGCATCTTGGCAGCCCAGGAATGGAAAAGATCAACAATAACAATCATGAAACCGAGAGACGAGGCTGTGAATGTTTCACAATAACATTCATGGATGTTTCAGATCGTCATTTGTTCGTCTTCGAGATTTTTCAACTTCGTGTCAAGCTCTCCGTTTCTCATCACTTTTGGGATTTTACTTGAATGACACCATGTTTATTTTTACCGCAGCTGTTGGAAGACACGTCAGCCTTGTGTGGTATTGAAAATCCAGTGTAATGGAGCGAGTATAAATGAATGGCCGTGGACGTTCATCCGCTCAGAGTTTCTTCAGCGAGATCGTGCGGAGCTGGGAGACAGGCTGAATCTCACTCAGCATGCTTGAAACATTTTACCGTGTGAGAAGGATATGGTACCTGATCATTTCCGTAATTGGTGTCCCTGGTAAGAACATGGGCAAAGTAACATTTGCTGCTCTGTGAGCGCGGTCTTTGGACTCGTTCAGTTACCAACAGTGTTGTGATGCCAGTGTATCAGAGTGACAAATCTCTGGGTTCGTTCGGAAGTTCCCCTCTAGTTTATTTCTTGTCGTCGACTGAATATAAACGGGCAGTTGAGACAGTTGCAGAATGGAAGATCGTGGAGATGGATTTATTCTGTCGATTCATGTCAGGCTGTTTTGTGTTATCAATGTAAAGAGATTATCAAAGTAAACTCCGACAATCCAGCGCGTTCGCCTCCTTTATCGGACAACCTATTGTTATTCCGTATCAATGGTGCAACATGATTTAAATTCAAATTTAAAGATATTGCGCTGTGTTTTAGGAAATTGTTGCAGGTTTGAAGGTAACGCTAGAAGCGAATCCCCAGTGTGATTCAAGGAAGCTCTGTGGACTCCACTTGCGAGTTGAACTCTGAACCATCTGGACTTTGGAAAACTCACACAATTGTCTGTGTGCGCTTTAGTGTACTAGGGTTTGCATCCACGGCTTTTTCCGTCAATGAAGAGCGAGTTAGATCCAGCCTAGCGCTGCCCGTTAGAGGTCAGACGTGGTAAAGTTCATGCGAGACTCCGCTCTGCACCAATAAGCATTGAAACATTTAGAGTATCAACGGCTCAGGCAAAAACTTTAAAGGTGAAAAATTAAACTTTCTGATTAGATACCTTACATTGTGTGAAGTAACCGAGGTCAAGAATAGTTTCAGAATTGAAAAGAGGCGATCCAAGAAGGACTTCTGAGGGCGGGTGACAAATGGTAGTGGAGGAAGAGACTGAGACATGCAAATAGGGCGATTTTTTTTTTTTTTTTTGTCTTTGCGCTTTGTAAATTAACAAAGCAGAGGGAGCGAGCCTCACTGTATGAGGAGACATTGGTGACGGGAATGCGGCAGCCACGGTCGTTGAAAAAGTCGTCTAGGTATCGTCGCTTTGCACATCAATCAAAAATCTGATCATGACAGATTTATATTGATTTCTCCAAAGCGCACTCGTTGATCAGTTGCCAATGCCTCATTCCCTAATACTGCTCCTCTTTCAGAATCATGTACTGTACCCTTTTCACGCAACATGCACTCTTTCGAAGCGTCTGCGACTTCCGCTTGACACCTTTTAAACATCCAGAAATGAGATGTCTGAAAAAATTGACTGAGTTTATTTCCAGCTTATCCCTGCCATCGCAGCGGCGAGACAGCAATTCACTCATTCTTTTTGCTCTTCCTGCAGTCAATTCAGTTGCGATTGCGATCCTGTGCCAAGGAAACTGCGGACTCTCCACGTGCACCACTCGCTACCTGGTGGCTATGGCAACAGCGGATATACTGACCATCGTATTTCGGGTGATATTGTGGCGTCTCAGTTATTATTATTTCCCCGGGACATTCCTGGACATCACCCCTGTATGCAGTGTGATCTCAGCCCTGGGAGTGGCAGCCATGGATTGTTCTGTCTGGTTCACCGTCACTTTTACATTTGACCGGTTTGTCATAATCTGCTGTCAGAAGTGGAAAGCAAAGTATTGCACCGGGAAAACTGCGACTGTGATTCTGACAGCAACGGGCGTTCTGTTCTTTTTTAAAAACGTGCCCTACTCTTTCATATATCAGCCTATGAAAGTAATTGGCAATATACCCTGGGACTGCATTAGAAAGCCGGACTTGTATGCGGATCCCGGGTGGAGAGGATATAGATGGTTTTCTACTGTTCTAACGCCATTGCTCCCGTTCGTGTTAATACTACTGCTCAACGCTCTGACAGTCAGACACATTTTAGTGACTAGTCGCGTCCGTAAGGGGCTGAGGTGTCAGAGCAAGGCGGAGAACCGCAGTGACCCGGAGATGGAGAGCAGGAGGAGGTCTGTGATCTTACTTCTCACCATCTCCGGAAGCTTCATCATCCTGTGGTCGGTAAAGGTTGCCGAATTTCTCTATAACACCATTGCTAGTTTGGATCAGAATAATTACAACGAATCGGAATGCATCGCTGAACACTCCGGATATATGCTAACACTATTAAGTTGCTGCACGAACACGTTTATTTATGGGGTGACTCAGTCCAAGTTCAGAGAGCAGTTCATCAGCGCAGTGAAATATCCGCTGACATCACTTATTCAACTCGTTAATAATCAAAATATCTAAGTCCCTTTCAGAGTTTGTCGCATTGTTTTCCATTTTGACACGACAGAGCTAGCGACCATCGGAGAACGTGGCAGCGGTGAGAATAAAACTGGCTTATCCCCCGACAGAGACGCCGCACAGGAACAAAGACGTGGGCACTTGTAGCCCGCGACATCAACCCCTACCAATAATTAAGCTGACACTTCTATTTGTGTTTATGTTTTCTCCGTATTCCTGCTGTCGTCACCGCCAGCGCCCCTTTCGGTGATGATAGTGCGGGTGAGCGTCTGACGACGTTCAAAACCAAAGCGGCAAAACGGCATCTCATTCGTTAATTTAGTCTCCTGCATAAGATTGAAATGAAACAGGAAGTCAACTGTCTGCACGAACTTACAGTAAACTTTGCACTTGTCCTTAGCATTAGATAAACTTGTTATGTTTAAATGTTCAATACCACAGAATCAGCGTCCATTCAATTTATTTTGTATTAGTTTGCCGTTCAGTACTCCTTATCTATTATTATTTTTATATTGTAAGTCTCTTCCCTGCACGGTTCTGCCTCATTCTCATCACTATGAGATTATTCATCAAAAACGTGGAGATTAATACTTTTTTTTTTGAAATTGTGACTTGGCTTTTTCTCTTCTTGTCTTCCCTGTTCAGTGAATTTATTTTTCTCTGTCCCACATACTTCTTGGATGTGTCATAATTTGTTATATTTGCAGCAACTTTGGCATTTAAATCAGTATTTGCTTGGTGTGGGACCCTGCCATAACGGTGAAACAATTTGTTTGCTAGGCTGGGTTGTATTTAGAATCTGAAATTTAATTCCCGCTCACTTTCATTCCTGGCTGAAACTCAACTGCATCTCCATGTCTCTATCTACAGATGTACACGATTTCTGCCCATCACATTCCTCATTTCCTACTTTCTCTTCATTGTCTTCCATTGCCTGTTGTCCTGTTATATTAGATTCCTCTTTCCCATTCCTTTAACTATTCCAGCAATCAACTTCTCAACTAGTTATTTCACATACCCCTCCCCGCCCCCACTTCCCGGATTTCATCTGTGAGATGCCACCTTGTGCTTCTTCTAGGTACAGGAAGTTCCATTAACGCTCTTGAATTAAACAATCGTGAACTGCTCGGAAGCGCAATCACATGGTTATCTGCAGGACTGCGGTAGATTCGCCAACATTATCTTCAGGTGAATCTGCAGTTCAATCAATACTCCCTGAATGCCAGTATTTGGCAATCGGCATTATATTTGGCATAGTCTGTTATAATCCTGGATTTCGCATATTTCGACCGTGTCGGCAGTTCGGACGTTATAAGAAAGTCAGAGTGTGCAGTAGTCCCGTACTGCCTGGTGGTGCAGTACGTCCATGCCTTCATCAGATTTGTGCCAGCAGCAGGAAAGTTACAGCAACAACATTAGAGAAAAAAAAAAATCATTACCGGCAAAGGTGAAGCGATGTTCCCACATTTTCAGTTGCAGTGATATCTGAGACAGGTCAGCACAATCTGAATGTGGGAGCAGCTCCCGTCCTTTATCAACAGACCCAACATCAGTAGGGTTTGTTGACTTAAAGAACAAGTATCGGACAAAGCCATTTCCATCATGAAACTCCAAAGGGAAGTCAAAACCGAGTTTATTGTCACGTGCACAACTACATAACATTAGATAAATTACATACATAAGTAGAATCAAACACTTAAACATAAACTATATAAAATTATACAAGAACGAACACGATTAGAACAAAAACAATTATCCATGCAACACGAACAAAATGTTGGAGGAACTCAGCAGACCAGGCAGCATCTATGGAAAAGAGTACAGTCAACGTTTCTGGCCGAGTCTATCCTGATGAAAGGTCTTGACCCAAACTTCGACTTTCCATATATGTTGGCTTGCCTGCAGCATTTTGTGTGTGTTACTTGGATTTCCAGCTTCTGCAGATTTTCTCTTGTGTGAAAGATGTCCATGATTGTGGAAACTTGCCACAGTGTTGCTGAGCTGCAGTAATTAAGTTGATAGGGTCAAGTTCTGAGTGGTTGAAGGTAAGTTGACGTCGTTGAATTTGGAGCCGCCGAAGATCATGCTTTTGTATGTACTAAGTCTTCTTGAGTTAGCTCGTCAAGAGGTTTGTGCCTGCCATGAAATGTTGATCATTTCAGAGTGCTGAAGCAGAAATGCACCAATTATTTATTGAGAGACTGCGTCTGACACAGGTTATTGCAAATTGAATATTTTGCCACGTTCAGATTTTCTCTGTAACACGTCACTTTTATAGAGTGAAGCTTTATATCCCGGACTGGAAAGTCGGAGCTCCACTGTAACACAGTCGATATTGTATGTTCTTCTCATTGTTTTCTTCTGAGTGGATTCGTCTCTGATATGACACCAGCTGATTTATCGTTCTCCGGAATGTTGAAACGAGAAATTGGAGAGCTAGTAATTCGCCTGGTAAATGGAATTAACTTTCACTTTTGGACTTCCTGGTAACCGTAAGGATCATTCTGCGGTTTGTTGTGTTGAAGGATGTGTAGTCTTTTACGCAGGACCTTGACACGCTCCTTCTTTCCGGTTAGGGCGGTTAGCTGATCCCAGTTCAACTACTGATAAGAATAACGCAGACTTTAACGGAGATTTGTTTTATGCATCATCCCTGTTGTAAATATTTAAAAATAATTTCAATTTCTGCAAGGCTGCAGAGCCGAGTGGAATGTAACGAAGGGCCGGTCTTCGGCCAAATGATTCATAGGAACTTTAACGGATTAGGCATGTTCGGACGATGACAGCCTTTACAACCGTACCTCAATGCGCATGTCCGGGCAGCTGGGTTTTCAGACCGCCACATCCTTCGCAACTCCAGATTGCAGAGCTCCAGCAATGTGACTCTGAGCACATGAGCGTACTACACAGTTCCCAACTATCATTCAAGGCGCTTTTCAGACTGCAGACTGACAAGGCTGTATCTTAGTGTGCAGCTCCAGGCTGAAGAGCCGCAGCATCCGAACGTCGAGTTTCCCTTTTCTAATTATAACCGCTCCTTCAGCAACCTAAGGGTCCAAAACGCGCGAACATGGAAATAGCGCTCAATGAGTTCTTAACCTGCTGAAATACAGATCCACCGCTATTTCACTGCCTCCTGTTTACCTTAAAGAGCAAGCTGCTCCGGTCATAACAGAACAAGCAATCTTTTCCAATTCCAGAATGATTTTCCTTTAACGCTCTCTACCAGGTATTGGTAACTTCCTTCGATTAAATACAAATTTTACACGTGGACTGTTAAAGAGTGCACCGAAAAATGTTGGAAAGCTTTCCCCTGATCGAGTGCGGTATATTCACGTGTTTCCTGTCTCTGCAATAGGTACTGAAGGCAATATGTGTATATTTGAGCATCGCCTCAATATGCTGTAAAGTAGTTCCAAGGGTCATCGATCTGTTTCTTACAGCAAGGCTTCTCAGCATGGTGGTTCTGACCAGGGGAAAATGCGGCTTTCCAAGGTGTGTCTCTGACAGTAACAGCAGACATACTTTCATGGTCTTCCACATATTATTGCATACAATCTCCATGAAAGTTCCTCTGACCCAAACCTGGTGTGCATACGGTGATAATTTACCCGAAGACGGTCTGCCTGGAACTGTTCGTGTTTTATACTCTCTGTTTCACGTTTGACCGATTTGTAGTCATCTGTTGTAGAGAGATCACTGCAGCCATGGTCATAAGAATTGCTTCCTTCCTGGATTTTCTCTGTTCTTTGCATTGTACCTTTGCCCATGAACCTGCCGATATAATCAATAGTGTGTCCTTACGTGTACGCTTTCATTCCCGTGGAGGTAAAGCGTATGTTATGTCAGCGAAATGACGTTATTGTAAATAGAAAACATAGAAACCATAGAAACTACAGCACAGAAACAGGCCTTTTGGCCCTTCTTGGCTGTGCCAAACCATTTTCTGTCTAGTCCCACTGACCTGCACACGGACCACATCCCTCCATACACCTCCCATCCATGTATCTGTCCAATTTATTCTTAAATGTTACCACCTCGTCTGGCAGCTCATTCCATACTCCCACTACTCTCTGTGTGAAGAAGCCCCGCCCCCAATGTTCCCTTTAAACATTTCCCCCTTCACCCTTAACCCATGTCCTCTAGTTTTTTTTTCTCCCCTTGCCTCAGTGGAAAAAAGCCTGCTTGCATTCACTCTATCAATACCCATTATAATTTTATATACCTCTATCAAATCTTCCCTCATTCTTCTACGCTCCAGGGAATAAAGTACCAACCTATTCAACCTTTCTCTGTAACTGAGTTTCTGAAGTCCCGGCAACGTCCTTATAAACCTTCTCTGCACTCTTTCAACCTTATTTATATCCTTCCTGTAATTTGGTGACCAAAACTGAACACAATAGTCCGGATTCGGCCTCACCAATGCCTTATATAACCTCATCATGTCATTCCAGCTCTTATACTCAATACTTTGATTAATAAAGGCCAATGTACCAAAAGCTCTCTTTACGACCCTATCCACCTGTGACGACACTTTTAGGGAATTTTGTATCTGTATTCCCAGATCCCTCTGTTCTACTGCACTCCTCAGTGGCTTACCATTAACCCTGTATGTTCTACGTTGGTTTGTCCTTCCAACGTGCAATACCTCACACTTGTCAGTATTAAACTCCATCTGCCATTTTTCAGCCCATTTTTCCAGCTGGTCCAAGTCCCTCTGCAGGCTCTGAAAACCTTCCTCACTGTCTACTACACCTCCAATCTTTGTATCATCAGCAAACTTGCTGATCCAATTTACCACATTATCATCCAGATCATTGATATAGATGACAAATAACAATGGAGCCAGCACTGATCCCTGTGGCACACCACTAGTCACAGGCCTCCACTCAGAGAAGCAATTCTCTACCACCACTCTCTGGCTTCTTCCATCGAGCCAATGTCTAATCCAATTTACCACCTCTCCATGTATACCTAGCGACTGAATTTTCCTAACTAGCCTCCCATGCGGGTCCTTGTCAAATGCCTTACTGAAGTCCATGTAGACAATATCTACTGCCTTCCCTTCATCCACTTTCCTGGTAACCTCCTCGAAAAACTCCAATAGATTGGTCAAACATGACCTACCACGCACAAAGCCATGTTGACTCTCCCTAATAAGTCCCTGTCTATACAAATGCTTGTAGATTCTGTCTCTTAGTACTCTCTCCAATAAGTTACCTACTACTGACGTTAATCTCACCGGCCTATAATTTCCCGGATTACTTTTCGATCCTTTTTTAAACAACAGAACAACATGAACCACTCTCCAATCCTCCGGCACTTCACCCATAGACAGCGACATTTTATATACTTCTGCTAGGGCCGCCGCAATTTCAACACTAGTCTCCTTTAAGGTCCAAGGGAACACTGTCAGGTCCCGGGGATTTATCCACTTTAATTTTCCTCAAGATATGAGAATTTCGTTTTTTTTAGAATTGGTTTTTAACGGCCGTACAGCCAGTCGTCTCATGATGTCCAGGAAAACCCGAGTTTGGTTGCGGGGCAGAGACTCTGAGCATCAGAGTGATCAAGAGATGGGGAGCCGGAGGAAATCAGTAATACCGCTATTCTCTCTGTCTGGGAATGTCATAATGATCTGGATGATATCGGCAGTGAGCTACATTCCAACCGTCTGATTGCTGATTACCGACCAGGTTACAACTCTCCAGGCTACATCGCAATTGAAATCGGAAAAATGTTCATGTACTCGAATTCTTGTATAAACACTTGTGTTTAAGCATTAACCAAGTCTAAATTCAGAGTGGAGCTGAAAACCGTGCTGAGATGCCCCTGGACACACATTTTGATGTTGGTTAAAAAGAGCGAAATGTGGAATAGAACTGTCCCGTGCTTACAAGTTCAGTTAAATCAGTGTTCCGTTGTTTTGGACAGCAATCATCCTGTTACGAGGAACGTTGCTATAAAACCCCTAAGTAAGTGGAAACGTTTCTCAAAATGCAACAGTCATTTTTAAAAATCACTTTTAAGCCCTTCATTTAGTGCAGAATGTATTGCCGTTTTCTAATTAATACTTCAACGTGCATTATACAGTTGTTTACCGTTTTCGCACAATGATGGCACGCAGCACTGTGCAGAGACGCTTGGCCGTTGTACCAATCAAAGTCATTTGTACAACTTCCTCCATCTCATTCATAATTTAACATCTGGATATGCTCAGCAGATGGATCAAACTCAGTACCGCGGGGAAGATTTAGCTCACCAATGTGGCGATTGTGTATATAACCAGGTCTGTAAATAATATTCAATGTACCTTCTCACCAGAAAACTATAACACATCTCCCAGTAAGACACAGAACAAAATGCTGTCTGTCTCCTTTATTACATGATGTACCTATACGTTAACATTTAGAGATTTGTGTTCCAGGACCCTGAGGTCGTTTAAAAACCGTCATCTCTGTCGCCATGTAAAAATGCATTTTTCTGGCATGTCCCTCTCGGAGTGGATGGTCTCACATTTCCCCACACTCTGTCCGTCTGCCACATCCTCACTCATTCTCTTCTGTCTGCATCAAAAAACCATCACTGCACCCTTCCAACTACTGATCCTGCGAGCCAGCTCTATAACAGCAGCAGACATGGATGTAATACCCTTCGTACAATATCCAAATCACTGATGTAGGCTGTGAACAGCTGGGGTCTCAGCGCCAATCCCTGATTCACACTACCAGTCACACCTTCCCAAATCTATTTATACCTTCTCTCTGTCTTTGAACTCTGACCAATTCTAAGTTCACACAAACACGCGAGAAACCCGTGTTCTTATCAGAAATTTTCTTTAAATTCCACCGACACACATTAATCAGTTCACTATGTTCCATCTGTTTGCAATATCATGAACCCACAGTCAGTCTGCCATCCCTGTTGTTGCTGTCCTCCCAGCACCGTGGATGAGGATTTGGATTTTGGGTCAATGTCTCTACCTGTAGGGCAATGTGATACAAAATACAGTAGCAATATTGGCCGTGTGTGGTTCAGTGTAACAATGACATTAGAAATATGTTTCTCAGCTTGCGATCAGTGTGGGACTGACTGTCTCTTCTGACTGAGACGTGAAACTGATGAGCGCTCGGTGTCTGTGTGTGTGAGAGAGGGGCGGCTGCTCTGTACCTTGTGCCTCGACAGCTGAAGATTTCAGAGTTGATTGAAGTATTACCTTGTGGGTAGCAAAAGGAAACTGGGTCAGTGAAGGCTAAAGGTCAGATGGTTATGTGAAGTAGTCGGGGTAGTTAGTGCCATTGTCAATCTGTCAGACTCGGTCTCACTCTCTCTTTCTCACATTTTTAACAACGTAGCTGAAGCTCGTTATTCACTTCCAGCCATTCTGTATCTATTAACCTCCCAATTTAGAGTGCTGTTTTCGGATAATTAACCGGCCTGCCCATTCCTTTGCAGATTGACGCATCCCTTCTCAATTCCGTTTGACCTGTGGCCGTTTGGAGATGCTCATTAAATTCTATTACATCAACAATATCCCGAAATGCTGGACGAACGCGGCAGAGTTTTTTTCCCCACCACCGTTGCCTTGGAATTCAAGCATCGGCAGATTTTCTTATGTTTTGTTCATCACCAAATGGTCATCTCATCGTTATCACCCGACCTTGTTCTGTCTATTCTATCACTGTTCGCATCTGTGTTTCTGTGTTTGTGTGTGTGCGTGTGTGTATGTGTGTGCGCGCAATTATTAGTCTGTGCATGTGTGTGAGTGAGTTGAAGGACTGAAGGACAGTTCAGAATAGCACATAGAACAGTACAGGCCCTTCGGCCCACAATGTTGTGCCAACCTTTAAAACCTTCCTCCGATATAACCAACAACCAGCCCCCCACCCACCTTAGGACGGATTCCACTGGCTGCTCCACGAGGCGAGGGAGGCTTGATGCTGGGGTCTTGGCTCTTGAGGCTTGATGCTGGGGTCTTGGCTCTTGAGGCTGGATGCTGAGGTCTCGGCTCTTGAGGCTAGATGCTGGGGTCTTGGTTCTTGAGGCTTGATGCTGGGGTCTTGGCTCTTGAGGCTGGATGCTGGGGACTTGGCTCTTGAGGCTTGATGCTGGTGACTCGGCTCTTGAGGCTTGATGCTGGGGTCTCGGCTCTTGATGCTTGATGCTGGGGTCTCGGCTCTTGATGCTTGATGCTGGGGTCTCGGCTCTTGTGGCTTGATGCTGGGGTCTCGGCTCTTGAGGCTGGATGCTGGGGTCTTGGCTCTTGAGACTGGATGCTGGGGTCTCGGCTCTTGAGGCTTGATGCTGGGGTCTCGGCTCTTGAGGCTGGATGCTGGGGACTCTGCTCTTGAGGCTTGAGGCTGGGGTCGTGGCTCTTGAGGCTGGATTCTGGGGTCTTGGCTCTTGAGGCTTGATGCTGGGGTCCTGGCTCTTGAGGCTTGATGCTGGGGTCTTGACTCTTGAGGCTGGATGCTGGGGTCTTGGCTCTTGAGACTGGATGCTGGGGTCTCGTCTCTTGAGGTTTGATGCTGGGGTCTCGGCTCTTGAGGCTGGATGCTGTGGTCTTGGCTCTTGAAGCTTGATGCTGGGCTCTTGGCTCTTGAGGCTTGATGCTGGGGTCTTGACTCTTGAGGCTTGATGCTGGGGTCTTGACTCTTGAGGCTTGATGCTGGGGTCTCGGCTCTTGAGGCTGGATGCAGGGGTCTTGGCTCTTGAGGCTGGATGCTGGGGTCTCGGCTCTTGAGGCTGGTTGCTGGGGTCTCGGCTCTTGAGGCTGGACGCTCTGCTCTTGGCCCTTGAGGCTTCATGCTGGGCACTTGGCTCTTGAGGCTTGATGCTGGGGTCTTGGCTCTTGAGGCTTCATGCTGGGGTCTTGGCTCTTGAGGATGGATGGTGGAGTCTTGGCTCTTGAGGCTTGATGCTGGGTCTTGGCTCTTGAGGCTGGATGCTGGGGTCTCGTCTCTTAAGGCTGGATGCTGGGGTCTTGGCTCTTGAGGCTGTATGCTGGGCTCTTGGCTCATGAGGCTGGATGCTGGGGTCTTGGCTCTTGATGCTTGATGCTGGGGTCTCGGCTCTTGAGGCTGGATGCTGAGGTCTCGTCTCTTGAGGCTGGATGCTGGGGTCTTGGCTCTTGAGGCTGTATGCTGGGCTCTTGGATCTTGAGGCTGGATGCTGAGGTCTCGGCTCTTGAGGCTTGATGCTGGGGTCTTGGCTCTTGAGGCTGGATGCTGCGGTCTTGGCTCTTGAGGCTTGATGCTGAGGTCTCGGCTCTTGAGGCTGGATGCTGGGGTGTCGGCTCTTGAGGCTTGATGCTGGGGTCTTGGCTCCTGAGACTTGATGCTGGGGTCTTGGCTCTTGAGGCTTGATGCTGGGGTCTTGGCTCATGAGGCTGGATGCTGAGTTCTCGGCTCTTGAGGCTTGATGCTGGGGTCTTGGCTCATGAGGCTGGATGCTGGGGTGTCGGCTCTTGAGGCTTGATGCTCGGGTCTTTGCTCTTGAGGCTTGATGCTGGGGTCTCCGCTCTTGAGGCTTGATGCTGGGGTCTTGGCTCTTGAGGCTTGATGCTGGGGTATCGGCTCTTGAGGTTGAATGCTGGGGTCTCGGCTCTTGAGGCTGGATGCTGGGGTCTTGGCTCTTGATGCTAGGGTCTCGGCTCTTGAGTCTGAATGCTGGGGTCTCGGCTCTTGAGGTTTGATGCTGGGGTCTTGGCTCTTGAGGCTTGATGCTGGGCTCTTGGCTCTTGAGGCTTGATGCTGGGGTCTCGGCTCTTGAGGCTTGATTTTGGGGTCTTGGCTCTTGAGGCTTGATGCTGGGCTCTTGGCTCTTGAGGCTTTATGCTGGGGTCTTGGCTCTTGAGGCTGGATACTGGGGTCTCGGCTCTTGAGGCTTGATGCTGGGGTCTCGGCTCTTGAGGCTTGATGCTGTGCTCTTGGATCTTGAGGCTTGATGCTGGGCTCTTGGCTCTTGAGGCTTGATGCTGAGGTCTCGGCTCTTGAGGCTGGATGCTGGAGTGTCGGCTCTTGAGGCTTGATACTGGGGTCTTGGCTCTTTAGGCTTGATGCTGGGGTCTTGGCTCTTGAGTGTTGATGCTGGGGTCTTGGCTCTTGAGGCTGGATGCTGGGGTCTTGGCTCTTGAGGCTTGATGCTGGTGACTCGGCTCTTGAGGATTGATGCTGAGTTCTCGGCTCTTGAGGCTTGATGCTGGGGTCTCGGCTCTTGAGGCTGGATGCTGGGGTCTTGGCTCTTGATGCTAGGGTTTCGCTCTTGAGTCTGGATGCTGGGGTCTCGGCTCGAGGCTGGATGCTGGGGTGTCGGCTCTTGAGGCTTGATGCTGGGGTCTTGGCTCTTGAGGCTTCATGCTGGGGTCTTGGCTCTTGAGGATGGATGGTGGAGTCTTGGCTCTTGAGGCTTGATGCTGAGTCTTGGCTCTTGAGGCTGGATGCTGGGGTCTCGTCTCTTGAGGCTGGATGCTGGGGTCTTGGCTCTTGAGGCTGTATGCTGGGCTCTTGGCTCCTGAGGCTGGATGCTGGGGTCTTGGCTCTTGAGGCTTGATGCTGGGGTCTCGGCTCTTGAGGCTTGATGCTGGGTTCTCGGCTCTTGAGGCTGGATGCTGGGGCTTGACTCTTGATGCTAGGGTCTCGGCTCTTGAGTCTGGATGCTGGGGTCTCGGCTCTTGAGGCTGGATGCTGGGGTGTCGGCTCTTGAGGCTTGATGCTGGGGTCTTGGCTCTTGAGGCTTGATGCTGGGGTCTTGGATCTTGAGGCTGGATGCTGAGGTCTCGGCTCTTGAGGCTGGATGCGGGGGTCTTGGCTCTTGAGGCTTGATGCTGGGGTCTCGGCTCTTGAGGCTTGATTTTGGGGTCTTGGCTCTTGAGGCTTGATGCTGGGGTTTTGGCTCTTGAGGCTTGATGCTGGGGTCTTGGCTCTTGAGGCTGGATGCTGAGGTCTCGGCTCTTGAGGCTGGATGCTGGGGTCTTGGTTCTTGAGGCTTGATTCTGGGGTCTTGGCTCTTGAGGCTGGATGCTGGGGTCTTGGCTCTTGAGGCTTGATGCTGGTGACTCGGCTCTTGAGGCTTGATGCTGGGGTCTCGGCTCTTGAGGCTTGATGTTGGGGTATCGGCTCCTGAGGCTGGATGCTGGGGTCTCGGCTCTTGAGGTTTGATGCTGGGGTCTTGGCTCTTGAGGCTTGATGCTGGGGTCTTGGCTCTTGAGGCTTGATGCTGGGGTCTCGGCTCTTGAGGCTTGATTTTGGGATCTTGGCTCTTGAGGGTTGATGCTGGGGTCTTGGCTCTTGAGGTTTGATGCTGGGCTCTTGGCTCTTGAGGCTTGATGCTGGGGTCTTGGATCTTGAGGCTGGATGCTGCGGTCTTGGCTCTTGAGGCTTGATGCTGAGGTCTCGGCTCTTGAGGCTGGATGCTGGGGTGTCGGCTCTTGAGGCTTGATGCTGGGGTCTTGGCTCTTGAGACTTGATGCTGGGGTCTTGGCTCTTGAGGCTTGATGCTGGGGTCTCGGCTCTTGAGGCTTGATGCTGGGCTCTTGGCTCTTGAGGCTTGATGCTGGGGTCTTGGATCTTGAGGCTGGATGCTGCGGTCTTGGCTCTTAAGGCTTGACGCTCAGGTCTCGGCTCTTGAGGCTGGATGCTGGGGTGTCGGCTCTTGAGGCTTGATGCTGGGGTCTTGGCTCTTGAGGCTTGATGCTGGGGTCTTGGCTCTTGAGGCTGTATGCTGGGCTCTTGGCTCTTGAGGCTGGATGCTGGGGTCTCGGCTCTTGAGGCTGGATGCTGGGGTCTTGGCTCTTGAGGCTGGATGCTGGGGTCTCGGCTCTTGAGGCTGGATGCTGGGGTCTTGGCTCTTGATGCTAGGGTCTCGGCTCTTGAGTCTGGATGCTGGGGTCTCGGCTCTTGAGGCTGGATGCTGGGGTGTCGGCTCTTGAGGCTTGTTGCTGGGGTCTTGGCTCTTGAGGCTTGATGCTGGGGTCTCGGTTCTTGAGGCTTGATGTTGGGGTCTCGGCTCTTGAGGCTTGATGCTGGGGTCTTGGCTCTTGAGGCTTGATGCTGGGGTCTTGGCTCTTGAGGCTGTATGCTGGGCTCTTGGCTCTTGAGGCTGGATGCTGGGGTCTCGGCTCTTGAGGCTGGATGCTGGGGTCTTGGCTCTTGAGGCTGGATGCTGGGGTCTCGGCTCTTGAGGCTGGATGCTGGGGTCTTGGCTCTTGAGGCTTGATGCTGGGGTCTTGGCTCTTGAGGCTTGATGCTGGGGTCTCGGCTCTTGAGGCTTGATTTTGGGATCTTGGCTCTTGAGGGTTGATGCTGGGGTCTTGGCTCTTGAGGTTTGATGCTGGGCTCTTGGCTCTTGAGGCTTGATGCTGGGGTCTTGGATCTTGAGGCTGGATGCTGCGGTCTTGGCTCTTGAGGCTTGATGCTGAGGTCTCGGCTCTTGAGGCTGGATGCTGGGGTGTCGGCTCTTGAGGCTTGATGCTGGGGTCTTGGCTCTTGAGACTTGATGCTGGGGTCTTGGCTCTTGAGGCTTGATGCTGGGGTCTCGGCTCTTGAGGCTTGATGCTGGGCTCTTGGCTCTTGAGGCTTGATGCTGGGGTCTTGGATCTTGAGGCTGGATGCTGCGGTCTTGGCTCTTAAGGCTTGACGCTCAGGTCTCGGCTCTTGAGGCTGGATGCTGGGGTGTCGGCTCTTGAGGCTTGATGCTGGGGTCTTGGCTCTTGAGGCTTGATGCTGGGGTCTTGGCTCTTGAGGCTGTATGCTGGGCTCTTGGCTCTTGAGGCTGGATGCTGGGGTCTCGGCTCTTGAGGCTGGATGCTGGGGTCTTGGCTCTTGAGGCTGGATGCTGGGGTCTCGGCTCTTGAGGCTGGATGCTGGGGTCTTGGCTCTTGATGCTAGGGTCTCGGCTCTTGAGTCTGGATGCTGGGGTCTCGGCTCTTGAGGCTGGATGCTGGGGTGTCGGCTCTTGAGGCTTGTTGCTGGGGTCTTGGCTCTTGAGGCTTGATGCTGGGGTCTCGGTTCTTGAGGCTTGATGTTGGGGTCTCGGCTCTTGAGGCTTGATGCTGGGGTCTTGGCTCTTGAGGCTTGATGCTGGGGTCTTGGCTCTTGAGGCTGTATGCTGGGCTCTTGGCTCTTGAGGCTGGATGCTGGGGTCTCGGCTCTTGAGGCTGGATGCTGGGGTCTTGGCTCTTGAGGCTGGATGCTGGGGTCTCGGCTCTTGAGGCTGGATGCTGGGGTCTTGGCTCTTGATGCTAGGGTCTCGGCTCTTGAGTCTGGATGCTGGGGTCTCGGCTCTTGAGGCTGGATGCTGGGGTGTCGGCTCTTGAGGCTTGATGCTGGGGTCTTGGCTCTTGAGGCTTGATGCTGGGGTCTCGGTTTTTGAGGCTTGATGTTGGGGTCTCGGCTCTTGAGGCTTGATGCTGGGGTCTCGGCTCTTGAGGCTTGATGCTGGGGTCTCGGCTCTTGAGGCTTGATGCTGGGGTCTTGGCTCTTGGGATGCTTAGGCTGATAACTCGGAGACAGGTACTCGGAAACAAACTGGGAACTGTGCATCAACATAGTGGCGGGACTAACCTTCGAAAAGCCGGGACTCATCTTTAACACGACACCAACATGAGACAGGACAGTACATAGACACAGAGCTGGGAATTAGACAAGCCTGGACTCAACTTCATCTCCACACGAAAACTGCCGGACTTACCCAACAGAGGCAAAGACAAAACAGATACCCCGCAGGGCAACGGCTGAACGGCCTGCCTTACCTCACGGAGGTGAGGACAAGAAGAGACAAACACCAAAGAACGGCAGACAGTTCCATCTCTGCATCGGGGTTGCTCCGAGTAGCAGTTACGGCCAGCAACTTAGGCTGGCTATGGAAACAGCCGGATCCGTAGCTAGCTTGGAATGGCCGACGGCCACTCAGCTGGCCCAGGAAACAACCGAATCTATCCCGCAAAGACAGCTCCGACTACTGACAGCAAGGCTCCATGAGGGGATGATTCCCCAACGCGACCTAAAGACGGCAAATAGCCGCTCTAGCCTTCCACCGACAGGTTGCTCCCAGGGGATCTTGACAAGACAAACCAGCAACCCACAGTTGTCCCCAAGGCTACTTATATTCCAAGCCCCAAGATGCGAAACTGGTGCCTATGATTAACTCAAATAAAACAGGGGACAGCTGGAAGACCCGGAGTCCTTACTCCACGGACTGTACCGTGACACCCACACTCTCACACTGTAGCAGAAACTGACAGATACAGAATGAAGCCCACACTCTCACATTGTAGCAGAGACTGACAAATACAGAATGAAACCCAGACTCTCACACTGTAACAGAGACTGACAGATACAGAATGAACCCCAGACTCTCACACTGTAACAGAGACTGACAGATACAGAATTAAACCCACACTCTCACACTGTAGCAGAGACTGACAAATACAGAATGAAACCCAGACTCTCACACTGTAACAGAGACTGACAGATACAAATTGTAGCCCACACTCTCACACTGTAGCAGAGACTGACAAATACAGAATGAAACCCAGACTCTCACACTGTAACAGAGACTGACAGATACAAATTGAAGCCCACACTCCCACAATGTAGCAGAGACTGACAAATATAGAATGAAACCCAGACTCTCACACTGTAACAGAGACTGACAGATACAAATTGTAGCCCACACTCTCACACTGTAGCAGAGACTGACAAATACAGAATGAAACCCAGACTCTCACACTGTAACAGAGACTGACAGATACAAATTGAAGCCCACACTCCCACAATGTAGCAGAGACTGACAAATATAGAATGAAACCCACACTCTCACACTGTAACAGAGACTGGTATGTATGTACAGTATGAAATGCACACTCTCACAATGAACCAGAGAGTGGGAACTAAAGTACACCACGCTCTCATTCTGTTCCAGGGACTGATATATATAAAATTATCCCCACACTGTCACATTCTACCGGAGACAGGTGGGTACAGAATGAACCAGCACTCCACACTCTACCCGCGACAGGCAGGTGGAGAATGAAACCCAGACTCTTATATTATCCGACTGAATGTCTCCCGTTTGTCGATTGTCTCTCACTGCTGTCGTTCTCTCTCACTAATTCTGCATTTTATGTTAACTGCATATTAACCTTCTCTTCATTTTCACCTTGAAACCGACTGCATGCTCAGTCCTTTCCTCTCTCTAGCAGACTGGCCTGTGACTCTGTTCTCCCAATTTACTGTTCTTCTTTTTTCATTCTGCTGTGAATAATTCTTGTTTCTACAACATGGTCTTGCAGCTGTTTCAATGTCGCTTCTGTTTCTTCGATCGCTTCATCAATATGCTGACTCCTCCTGACGGAGAAGAGAAAGGCATGAACTGGGAGATCGACAAAGAATTTAATAAGTGTACTGACGTTCATTTGCCTCTGTGTGTGTGTGTGTGTGTGTGTGTGTGTGTTGTGTGCATCTGTCTGTGTGTGAGGGAAAGAGAGTATGTGTGTATTTGTGCGTGCGTGCGTGTGTGTTGTATGTGTGTGTGTGTGCATTTGTCTGTCTGTGTGTGAGGGAGAGAGAGCATGTGTGTATATGTGCGTGTCTGTGTGTGTGTGTGTGTGTGTGTGTGTGTGTGTGTGTTTCTGTGTGTATCTGCTAATAGCGGTTTTTCATATGGCTTTATGTGATGGTGTAGACCTATTCGTCGGTCCTGCATTCATTTCTGCAGGGCACTGCGAAGGTAATGCCAAGGACACGGACATTTTTATGTTTAACCATGAGAAGAATCGGAATGGAATCTATAGTTGGCAGAAAGTATTTTATTAAATTATGCCCGTATTCACACCTGGGAGAAACGTGTTGATGGTTGTGCTCTTAACCCCCAGGACAGTGAATGGCAGTCGTATCAGCCCATTGTATTTCTACAGCTAATTGACAATATTTCAGAATCTAACTGTTCCTCAGGTGGATTCAACGTCGGCTTTGTCCGTCACTTTACCGTTTCAAAATCCACAGCACGAGTAGGAAATTTTATACATATTCGTTATAAGATATATAAGAGGTTCACACTTACAAACGTAACTGTAACTGCTTAAAAATCACTCTTTCCCTGAATCAATTTCTTTCTGAAATCTAACTTCGAAAATCACCTGGTGACTCTGTAATATCCTTACTGGTACTTATTTGCATTAAAACTAGTGTTGATACAATGCTTTCTATTTGTCTCTGACTCTGGTACCGCAGCGGATAATGTCTGTAATGCTGTGGTCATTGTTTTTCATTTCGCACCGCATACTTGCCAACATCTGTGTTTGCGATTGAATCGGTAACAGTGCAAACAGTGAGGGTTTGCGCCAAAAAATACCCATTAACGTTAATGTATCATGGCCAGAAAAAAAAATCACCGAAGCAAAGTAAGTGAATCATATTAAAGGTGCGTCATCACAGAGAAATAACAAGGCAGAGACTTCATGTCAGAGTGGAATCAGCGCTGATGAGGTGGACTCACCAAAAGGATTACAGACTATTGTCGCCACCAGCGATGCTCAGATAATGTCCTATCATTACACAGAGTAGTTTGACAACAATCAAGCATTGCAGTCCCAGCGTCAGCTGTCTCTTGGGGCGTCAAGACTGGTGTTGAGTTCAGTTCTTTCCCCATTGGCATTCCGCTTCGCTAAAGTAGGGAAATAATTGCTAATTAGCAGTAATTAGCACCAGTCAATGTACAAGTTGTTTTCATCATTGGTAACCGATTATTCTATAAAAGTTCGCCATTATGTACTTCAGCTACAGTTAGGACAGAAACATTTAGACGCGGAGGACTCGCAACAACGTGTGACCGGTGAAGAATTTTACGCATTAGGCGCAAAATAAGTTTGCTATCTGGGCTTTGTTATAACTGTTTGTGTTTATTGACTGGTTATTTACAACTTTTATGACATTTAGAAATTGGGAACATTCCGAACAGAATTGTAAATACTAACAGCCTTAGATTAGCAATGCTTCCAGAGAGCACCATCTGTTACACAGTGATTATAATTGTCGGTATCCCGGGTAAGTACCTTTCGATTACTTTATACTGAAGCAGAGACCTCACGCTGCTCTCAGCTGCTGCTCATGTGATTTTAATCGTATTTATTAAAAATCCCTGTAATGCCGTCTCGTTCCTCTCAGCCTCCTGCCCTGTTAATATTTTAACCTGGGTCATATCAGACTTGTCACTGGAACTGATGTAATCCTCTCATTTGTGGCGTTGAGACGTCGAACTGTACAGACACAACACACATAATCCGTGTCTATCAAAACCTCCTGTCATTAGCGAACCTCATTCCTTCCAACCCTGTCTCGTGAGCAGTAGATTAACGCTTAAACTCACAGTAAATAGCTTTGATTTCAATATGCGAAATTATATTCCCTCTTCTTGTTCGGGTTCACGGGAAGTTAGCATCACAAGCAATTCTGATATTATTAGCGCTTCTCTAATTTTCCCGACCAGAGGATTAATGTAACAATCCGCAGGATTCCTGTGTCTACAGCCACATAAAATCCAGATAAAGGCCAATATTCTCCTTCCCTAAAGGACATTTGTGAAACAAATGAGGCTTTACAGCAACTTAGTCGTGTGGAGTGCTTCGTCACCGAGGCCGGCTTGTCATGGAAGGGCGAAAGAGACTCGTCTAAAGACAGGAAATCCAATGACGCAGCCGGGCGGTAGGGTTCCATTTCAGCGTAAACGATGCGCCGCCACAGCTGTGATCCAGAGACACTTGTCGCTCCACAAACACACGCGCAACTTCCAGCGGTTGAGCGCCCAGTTGGAAATTTACCAATTTCCACTAAAAATTTCTCTTCCCTCTTTCTGAAAGGTAAACTCATCTTTTCCCCTTCTATTTTCCCCTTCCAACACTGCTCGATTAAAGGACGCTCGATGTTCTATCCTTTTCTTTGACAATTCCCAAGTTTTTTCCAGTCACCGAATTCTTATCTATGTTTCTTGGTGTCAGCACTGTTCCCTCATGCTCGTGTACGCAGCTGCGCCATAACTGAAATAGGTCACTCTGTAAATATATTTTTAAAAATCTTTGTTAGTATAATTATGAAATACTGGGAAATTAACTATTATTGAATATAATCCATAAATGTGCTAAATACTAAACGTACCACATTTACGTTAGAACATTTTAGAGCTTCAACGTATTTGCATTGTCATTGTTTCAAGTTACAACACTGTCAAAAATGGTCACAATAGAGACAGAAACCACCAACGCCGTTCAGTCAAAACAGTTTACTTTGGCACACTCCCTGTCAGAGGTGACTGTCTAACAGCGTTACTTGTGTGGTGTATTATGTTTTGTCATTGTTCGACATGCATATTGAAGCGCCGTGCACTTTTCAAACCGTGCAAAACTATTCTACTCAGTGCAATGGTTTGCCCATGAATCAGTAAAAGCAAATAGACGGAAGGTTGCTGGGGTGCAAGATCCTGGTTTCAGAATCTGACCTTGCAATCGAATAATAACTAAACCCTTCATAAAGGAAGTGAGATGAGCACTTCAATCACACTACCTCTCTGCTTGGAGTTGTGTGAACAGTTTTGGTCGCCCTGTTATCGGAAAGGCAGGAGTGCGCTGAAAGGACAGCAGACAGTATTTACAAACAAGCTGCAGGAATCCAGGGCATGAGTTACAGGGAGAGGTTCGGCCGAGTGGCATTTTATTCCTTAAGGCAGGTGATTGGTGGAGGTGCATAAAACCGTGATAATGTACGGATACAGTCATTCATCTCCGTGGGGTTGGGTAATCGTGAGTAAAAGGGGGTATATTTAAAATCAGAGCAGAAGTACAGTTGGATTCCGAGCGACGTTTTCCCACACAAGGGTTGCTCAGTGTATTGAAGAGCCTGACAAAGGAAATGAGCGATACAGGGTCATTAACAATATTTAAAATACACCTGGATAGTTTGACAAATGTGAACAGCTTAGAGAGCTGTGATCTGAACGCGAACATACGGTACCAGCTCAGATGGCCATGTCAGTCGGTATGGAGATATTGAGCCGAACGACGCGTTTCTGTGCTCTAACATTCCTGGACTCTACTCATCGCTGCTGCATCCGTGATCGTGAGGAGATAATGTAGCATGTACTACGGTAAAGCGCTTTAGTCTGCGGTCAGGTTTTCAAACACACCGCATCAACACAGGCATCCTTCACTTACACTGATAATGTCCGGAAGAGATGGTATTACTTCAAGCGAACAAATTATGGCTGTATTTCTATGCAAAATGCGTTTGATTTTATTTATTCTTATTTTTGGTCCTTTTCTTTTTGTTTCGCTGTAGTTAACCTTGTTGCAATCATCATTCTCTGCCGAGGAAACTGCGGTCTCTCCAAATGCGTCACGCGCTACCTGGTGGCGATGGCAGCGGCGGATCTAATGGTGGTGATTATTGAAGTCCTCTTCTCCCAGATGGGTGAAGCATACGGATTTTACAGATTCCTGGACAACGCTCCGTACTGCCTTGTCCACTACGTCATGTGTCACGTGGCCGTTGATTGTTCCGTGTGGTTTACTGTCGCTTTCACTTTCGACCGCTTTGTGGCTATTTGTTCGGTTAATTTAAAAACAAAATACTGCATCCCCAAAATTGCGGGTGTGGTGATTGGCGCAGTATCTACAAGTTTATTTTTTTTAAAACATACCATTTTATTTCATGTATATGGAAAGAATATCGTTGTTGGTGAGGGGTAACTGGGTCTGTTTCAGTAAACCCCTACTTCCTTTCTCGCCATCGTTTGAGGGGTTTTATTGGGTGGACCGTCTGTTGAATCCGATACATCCTTTCTTCCTCATTTTGACCCGCAATGCTCTGACCGTCGGACAGATACTGGCGGCGAGCAGAGTCCGCAGGGAGCTGAAGGGACGGGGAAATTATGGGAAACAGCGAGATCCGGAGATGGGGAGTCGGAGACAATCCATCATTCTGCTCTTCAGCCTGGCGGCGAGCTTGCTTCTGTGTTGGGCGACAGGCACTCTGGTCTTCATTCTCATGCGATGCCTCTACACAGATCTGGAAATGTCCATCCGGCTTTATCAGGCACAGTTTTGGGGTTCTGTTATTCAGAATTTCAGCAGTTGCACAAATACTTTTATTTACGGAGTGACCCAGGCAAAATTCAGAGAGCAGTTGAAAGTTCTTCTGCTCTCCCCCGCTAATTTAGTTTTGAAATGTTTTAGAAAACTATTCTTCTCAGATGAAAGCGTCGAATAAATTTCCAATCATGGAAATAAACTCACAACTGCTTTGCGAGCAATTTAATAAATTAAACTCCGCGAAAACGTTTCTGTTTTTAAGCAATACCTTTGTTTCTAACAGATCTGCTTTCCCTTTCTTCCGGTAAAATAGTCTCATTTCCTGTTAAATTGTTTGGTAATTTTCATTCTGTAAACTGTATTTTACCTCGCACATTAAATTACCCAGGTATACAATATTTTACTTTACTTTATACTTTATACTTCATTGTCGCCGAACAATTGATACTAGAACATAGAATCATCACAGCGATATTTGATTCTGCACTTCCCGTTTCCTGGATTACAAATCGATAGTAAATATTAAAAATTTAAATTATAAATCTTAAATAGAAAGTAGAAAAATAGAAAGTAAGGTAGTGCAAAAAAATAAATAAATAAATAAACCGAGATGCAGGTCCAGATATTTGAAGGGTACGGCCCAGATTCGGTATCAGATCCCAGATCCCAGATCCAATACTGAGAACACGTCGATCCATTCTCTAATTGTCCATTACCTCCACCTTTGGAGCGACAATGCAATGGCAGCCGATCCCGACACCCATTCCCTTTCCCCCTTGTTCGGTGTTTTCCCTGTAATTAATGTTCCAGTTTGCCTGCTGTACCAGCGTGTTACTGGGAAATTTGCTGTCCTTGTTCTGTCTGGCGGAAGCTTTCTGGTTTCAGCATGAATGCAAGCCCACAATGTAAATAAGTTTTAATTTTGCTTCAGCCTAGCTTCGCTCTGCTTTGACATCACATCGGTACATCTTTCCAATTGCATATAGTAAACACAAATTGCCCTTGAAATATCATGATTCCAGCACGCCCCCTTCACGGTAATGATGTCGAACATGAGGAACATCAGAAGCAATTTAGAAGATTTAACATTTTATACATTCAACTAATATCAAAGTATATATCTTCTCAATTCCTACACTGAGTGCAAGCCATTACTTCTCCGTGGATTGTCACCTTGTCGCAGTGGAGAAGCTTTTGTGGTCTTGTGATCCCGAGAGCAATGCCGTCTGGAGCTATGCTCCTGGTAGGGTCACCCATGGCGGTAAGGTCGAGGGTGAGGTCCCTGACAAAGTACAATCCAACCAAGAACTCAACGGTGGAACGAGGGAAGAAGTTACTTCGAACTCAACGGCTGTGAAGGCGGATGAAGGCTGCAACAAATCTATCAGCTCCAGTCGTTGTGGTTTCCATGCCACTGGAATCAGTTGGTTGATTTGTGAAGTATCGTGTGCTTCTTGGAGTGCAACATCAAGTACACGTTATACAAATACACGCACAGGCGTCTCGCTCTGTACGGAACGAAAACCATCATCCTGATCTCGAGGGATAGCCACGACGACGACGGCGAGTCCTTACCATGCCGGTGACGTAAGCTATATTCCTGCTTTACACGTTCGCGGTTTTCATTCTATTTCTTCCAGGATGTTGCGCGTGATGGAGCCGGTAGGCGTACAAGCACCAGATAGATATGCTGGTTGGGTGGAATCGCAGCAACAATTTTGCAATCAATGTCAGTAAGACAAAGGAATTGATTGTGCACTCCAGGAAAATACGTCAGATGAACAAACACCAATCCTTATTGAGGGTTCAGAAGTGTGAACATCTTCAGGTTCCTGTGCCTCAACATCCCAAAGCATACATACTGGTTCCAAGATGCTGACGTAGTCACGGAACAGTCGCGATAAGTACTCATTGACTAGATTTAGAGCCGGCAAGTTATTCAATTAATTTCTATGGACCTATGTGGAGAGCTTTATGAGTGGTTGCTTCACAGGCTGGTGTGGGGCGGGTATCTAATGTAAAGCATCGAAAGAGGCTGCTGAGTGCTGTAGCCGTAGTCACTTCAATCACGGGCACACGCCTCGCCACCATCGCGGATATGATGCTCAGAATATGATGCCAAGAGAAGGCTGCGTGCATCATTCAGGACCTACACCAAACCAAACTCCTCAGACATGTCTCAACACATTAACACTAAAGATTCAGTTTTAAATATCTATTTAATTTATTGTATTGTAACTTATAGTGATATATAGAAAATAAATCAAGTTCTCAGAGAGAGGTATCATAGGTTCAGAGGAAGGGAGTTATATACAGGCCTCCAGCAGTGGACTGTGAGTACAAATAACAACGGGAGATACACAGGCATGTGAAAACGACAGTATTGCGATGGTCATTGTAGTATTTCAATATGAAGATAATTTGGGAAAGTCCAGTTGGCGCTGGATCCCCAGAGAGGGAATTTGGGCAAAGCCTACTAGATGGCTTCTTCGAACACGCTTTGGTTGAGTCCACTAGAAAAAAAAACAATTGTGAATTGCGTGTTGTGTTGTGTTGTGTTGTGATTTGTCTAGGAAGTTTAAGATACAGGAATGCTCATGATATGATCGAATTCACTGTGTAGTTTGACAGCGAGAAGCTAAAATCACACATGAGAATTACGTGCAGTAAGTAGAACTGCAGAGGCAGGAGAGAGCAAAATAAAAAGGTTCAGAAGGTTAATTGTATTGTCAAAATCTGCATGTACAATACAACTCTGAGATCTCTCTACTCCAGATAGCTATTAAATACAGAGAGACAATGGGTGTACATGTAAGGGCAGACATCAACCCCGGCCCGAAAAAAGTAAAATAAAATAAACCTCGCAGACCCTCCTCTTCTGCAGCAAAAAAAGTAGCGAAAATTACAGTCCCCGATCACGTCACTCGCAAAAATAAAATCACTGACGATACCTGCCCTCGCCGCTTTCACTCGCAGAAAAGAACAGCGCCCGAAGTCTGGAGATGGCCAAGTGGATTGGAGCAGGGATAACGGCAGATCCACAATGACTGGTGTTCCTGGGGGCAATTGGGAAAGTGCAGGATAGATACATCCCAAATAAGAATAAATATTCGAAGGGGAGGATGAGGCAACCGTGGCCGAAAATGGAAAGTAAAGTTAGCATAAAGGCAAAAGTCGGTGCTCATAATACAGCAAGCATTAGTGGGAAGCTGAAGGTTTCAGACACTTTCAAAAACCAATGAAAAGGAATTAAAGATTGATGACAGGAAAGATTAAGTGGAAAATAATAGAGATGAAAATACCATTTTTTCAGACATATGAATAAACGGGAGGCGGGAGTGAATATCAGAAAGCTGGAAAATGAGGCGGGAGAAGTAGTAATGGACGAAAATTAAAAGATGGGCTAACTGAATGAATATTTTGCGTCAGTCTGCGCTGTGGAAGATAGCAGCATAATGGCACCAATAAACGTGTAGGAGAGGACATAAGTGAGAGTAGATGTTAAGACAACGGAGAAGGTGCTGGTGAAGCTAATAGTACTGAAGATACATGTCACCTGGACCTGAGGACTACACCCCAGGGTTCTGAAAGAGGTAGCTGAAGAGATTCTGGAGGCATTAGTAGTACTCCTTCAAGTATCACCACATTCCGGAATGGTTCCTGATGACTGAAAAATTGCAATTGTCACTGCACTCTGAAAGAAGCGAAGGAAGCTAAGAAAAGGAAATAATATACTGACTGGGTAGCCTGACTTCAACGTATTCCAAGGTTCAAGGAACAGTTGAGGAAAATGGGCGAAGATTTGTCAAATAGATCATCGTGTAGTACGGTGATGCTCCTTGGAAAAAAAAAAGATAACAAACATCTCTAAAAGAGGATAGTTTTCAGAAACCAGAGATACAAAGAGACCTTGCGCAGTATTCTCTACTTGCCTACTTCTAGGCTTAGTCATAGGTAAAGGAATTTTAACATGCAATTTTAACATTCAGTTCAAGAGTAGAATATAAAAGCAACAATGCAATGTTGACAGATATAAGACGTTGGTCAGAAGACACTCGGAGAGTCCAGAGGAGGCTCACGGGAATGACACGGGAACGCATGGGTTATCGGGTTCAAACGAGGGGAGATTGATAGTTCCGTGCCTGTGCTCACTGCAGGGGCATCTCATTGAAATCTATCGAATATTGAAACGCCTACTTAGAGTAGAAGTACGGAGGGTGTTTCCAATAGTGGGGTAGTCTAGGATTAGAGAGCGGGGCCGCAGAATAGAACATAGAACATAGAACAGTACAGCACAGTACAGGCCATTCGGCCCACAATGTTGTGCCGACCGTCAAACCCTGCCTCCCATATAAGCCCCCACCTTTGATTCCCCCATATACCTGTCTAGTAGTCTCTTAAACTTCACTAGTGTATCTGCCTCCACCACTGACTCAGGCAGTGCATTCCACGCACCAACCACTCTCTCAGTAAAAAACCTTCCTCTAATATCCCCCTTGAACTTCCCACCCCTTACCTTCAAGCCATGTCCTCTTGTATTGAGCAGTGGTGCCCTGGGGAAGAGGCGCTGGCTATCCACTCTATCTATTCCTCTTATTATCTTGTACACCTCTATCATGTCTCCTCTCACCCTCCTTCTCTCCAAAGATAAAGCCCTAGCTCCCTTAATCTCTGATCATAATGCATACTCTATAAACCGGGCAGCATCCTGATAAATCTCCCCTGTACCCTTTCCAATGCTTCCACATCTTTCCTACAGTGAGGTGACCAGAACTGGACACAGTACTCCAAGTGTGGACTAATCGGAATAGAAAGATGATAGTTTAGAACAGGGATGAAGCAGAATAAATTTATCCAAAGGGTGCTGCATTTGAGGAATTAGATGTCACAGACGGCTATGGAAGCCAAGTTATTGGGTGTGTTTGAAGCCAAGGTTGATAATTTCTTGTTTGTTAAGGACGTCAATGTCCATGTCCAGTGGAATGGGGTTGAGGGGATCATAAATCAGCTCTGCTACAATGGCGAAACAGACTCGATGTGGCGAATTCCTGTTCCTGTTCCTTTGTTTTATGGACCTATGGATCTTATATTATTATTCTATATGTGTTACACAGTACAGCTGCCATAAAACAAAAAAAAAAAAACATATATCCGTCATTATAACCCTGATTCTAATCCTGACCTTTATCCCCAGCAGTGGAAATCTCCTTCATTGACGATACTGACGCCAGTGTTATCCCTCTACACTCACGTTCTGACCTACCTATCCTGAAACAAATTCCCACATTGTCCAATCATACTATTTGTATTGGAATGACGATTTATCATTTCCATCACTGACAATAAATCACTTCAGGTGCAGTGCTACGGTGAGTGATTAACATTGATGGAGCTGCGATGGCCGAGTGGTTAAGGCGTTGGACTTGAAATCCAATGGGGATTCCCCGCGCAGGTTCGAGCCCTGCTCGCAGCGCTCACACTACAGGCACGAGGGACCAGAACTCCACCTGCCTGTCAATAACTCCCTGGCTGCTGTCTGAACGCTACATTCTCTGCCAAATCCAGGCGGCAAATGTTAAGATTCTTACACTCTTCAATACTCTTCCATTCTCAGTGCCAAGAGTTCATTTTCACTCCGACTCTGATCAATCTCGGCGAGGAAGATTAAACAACCCTTTCTCGCGGAGTTTACTTAGCGACGCATTGTTATTTTGCAAACGAGTATCTAACAATAGATTTCGGGTAGAAACAGAGCGATTGATGTCGGCGAGTTCTACAGCTATATGGATACAGAGCGCCCCACTTCGTTCACCAGTCTACTTCCTTCAGCTAGACTGGGGACGATTTATCGCACTGAGCAGAATTCCTGCATCCAAATCAACAGTAACTCTGGAAATTTTAGAATTAATGGCACCAATTTAATGTTAATTATCTTCATAATTGAAGAAACTGGGGGAAGTAGCATCAATGAGTATAACGTAGCGCCCTCTCTTGCTCCCTCTTTTGGAGGATCATGTGTAAACGCATGAACTATTTCCCTCCTCCGTCCGAACGGTGACAATTCCTACGAGCCCTCTAGCTTCCGAGTTTAAATGAAGGGATGGAAAGTAACATTTCGTTTTCTCGCTGGGGTGAAATATTCTGATGGTCAAGAAAACACTATGAGGAAAACGATGGCCCAAAGTGAACATTAAATTGATAAACTGCCGTGTAACTCACTCTCTTTCACTGCCTTTCAAACTCCCCCACTTATCGTTCTTGCCCTGTCTACGATGTGACTCTCTCCCCTGCTTCACTTCCACGACTCGCTCTTTCTCTATCTCTCTCTGTAACATACACAAACCCCCACACACACAAACACACATTCTCTCCTCTCCTCTCCTCTCTCTCTCTCTCTTTCTCTCTCTTTCCCCCTCTCTCTCTCTCTCTACATTCTTCTTTCCTCCTAACTCTCACACGGTCCTCTCAATCCTCTCAAGGCTGAAGCAAGCGTTCAGCAATCAATAATCAATGTCTGTGTTCAGAGAAAGGACTGCCTGTTTGGGGTGGGAAGTTTATAGATATTCCTTTACAACACAGCTGGGGTGTAGGGTAGGAGACGTGAACTGGTGCGGCAGCGTAGGAGCGAACAGGTAACAAGGCATGAAGGAGTAGCGATTTTCCAATAAATCTGTTCCCAGAACTTCAGTTCAATCCTCCGTTAAGATACGACCACCATATGAATTTGAGCTGGAAAAGAATCGAAGTTTGAACCAATAAAATATTTGCTTATTTCAATAAGAAATATTGTTCAGCCGAGAGTGGGAGGGGGATTGAGATTATGACCCAGTCGCTGAACAGGGCAGACGAGTCCATGAAAGGGAAAAGCTTTCCCAGTTTCATGTCACTCGCACTGCAGACTCCCCAATACACTCTTGACCAGCAAGCGACAGTACATTGTCGTACATAAGCTGGTTCGCTGATCTTCCGTCAATATCGCCCTCGCCGGTTGTGACTGGTGTGGTGTAGCGACTGTGCACACTCCAGCCATCAGCCAACAACCCACAAACCAACCCTCGTCAAAGTCATGCAACATACCTAGCTCCCATTGGTGTGTGCAGATGTCAATCTAATATGTTGACCAATGGCGGAAAAGGGTTTCACCCGGTGTTTGTTCTCTCCCATGGACCCTGACTGGCTCTGCGTCCCCAAAGTCCTCTCAATCCTGAGCAAAATCTCAGAACAATGTCCCGTATTTTAAAAGATTTATATCCATATGCTTTTATCGGAAGCTGGGGGCGTTATCAGGGCATAGAAATAAAGGCAGACGACAGAAGATTATCTCCTCTCACCTAGGGAGACGGAAGAAGATTTGGTGGAGAACTTTTGACCGGCAAGTGTGGTATGGGGAGTAGGACTGAGAGCAAGTTTGGTCCAGCCTGATCTTTTTGAATGCCAGGGCTGGCTGAAGAGGATTAGAGTCTTGCTCTTCTTACTGTTGTCTATGTGTTTAAAGAAAAGGAATAAACAGGCATTTCTTGGGTCAGTATGCTAACTCAGTGGATATAATAGGGACCGATGCTTGGAGATCAGTTGTTCGCAATCTATATCATCAGTTTGCCCGAGGGATGATTTCCAAGTCTAAAAATGACACAAGATTTATATCTAACTTTTGTTAATAATGCAGAACTGTATGATTTATGTTTTGCGGGCTCTCTGTCTCTTCGAGCCTGCAATGATGCTGCAAGTTTTTTATTGTACCTGTACCTCACCGTCCCTGGGCACACGGCAATAAACTCGACTGAACCAGGCAATACTCACTGAGATTTGAGCAGTGATGAACCCGTCCAGATGAGTCAAGGTGATGTAGTCAAACTGGGTGATTACGACTGGAGTCCAATATGGGAAATATATGGTCACCTTCTTCTACAGAGAGACAGCATCACTGAGTGTGTTTAATAGGCGAGGGATTGAGGTGCAGTGAGTCGTGATGAAGATCAAATTGTACATTGTATTTATTGTAAGTTATTGTCTGTAAGATCTCACACAGTTATTTCGGGCTTTATTGAGACTGCATCTGCGATATTTTTTTTGTCAAAGTCATGTTCTCCTTGTCTAACAAATGTCATACAGAACAAATAACGAATCGCTGCAGAAATAGTGGACAGCGGGTCAGGTAACATCTCTGGACGATAGGAGATAGTACACAATTCCGATTCACACACTGCCGCTGAACTGAACGTAGAGAATAGATGACTAGAGTGGGGAGCTAAGAATGGGGAAAGAGTTGGGAAGGAACTGAAGGGTGCAATTGAGGATGTGTGGTGGTCAGCTCGATATGGTCACTGTTGTTCGTTAATTGTTATTTATGTCGGTAATTTTGATGCAAAATCGCGTCTTGATCAGGACGTTTCTGCATGACACAAAATTAGGCGGTGCTGTTGATAATGAGGGCGATTACTCTTGATTACAAGCGTACCTGGTTCAGTTAAAGAAGTGGCGGATGTGTTGTAAATGTAATCCAACGTAGATATGTATAATGTCGTACATTTTAGAAATAAAACTTGCAAAGCACTTGTGCTGTAAATAGCAGGGCATTCCGGAGTACAGTTGACAAGAGGGACCCAAAGGCACAAGCTCACTGTTCGCTGAATTCGGAAGTATAGTGAAAAGCCTTTTCTCATTCCGGCCTTCCTCATTCAGGGCAACAGGAAGGAACGAAAAGTAAGACATTATGATAGGTCGTTGTTGAGTTTGTGGATAGAGTGCCATGTAGAGTTTCGGACGCTCCATTATAGAAAATAGGCCAATAAAATGGAAACAGTGCAAGTAAGTTATACAATGTCGTTTTCAGCACCAAGAACTGGGTTATATAAAGAATTTGTCCAAGCCTGCCATTTGTTCATTCCAAGACGAGGAGACTGAGATTTAAAACAGAGATAAAATGAATGTTAACAGCCTTTTTTTCTGTGCAAAGGAGACCAAATTATTTGACATTGGAATATTTGAAAGGAACGTGGGCAGCAACGTTTCCGTGAAGAGTTCAGTGAATATGTGGTATGAGCTGCCAGAAGTAGATCAAGCAGGTAGAACAGTTTCACGGAAGGGCGGGCCCTAGAGGAATATGATCCGCACGCAGGAAACTGGGACTTACTCTGGTGGGAAGGTGGTCGGAATGGATCTTTGAGTCGAAGAGCCTGTATCAATTCATAATTCCTTCACGACTCGTATCAGTGGGTTATGTCAGATATCACTGGACAGACATGATATGGAAGGCAATGGCAAAGAAGAATGCTTGGTTACTAAGCCGACTACCGCTGTGATCAGGCGATGGAGATACAGACGCATTGCTGAACAATCATGTTGTCTCTGACTCACTTTTCACTTCTTACGGGCAATGCGGAACAATGTCATCCCGTGATGCATTCACCGCCGGGACGAATGTGTAAACACGAAGACTTCGATCAACCACCAACAGTCAGAATCAGAGTAGACACTGGTGCGTTGACTGTCCTCTTTCTAATTAAACGTGTCTTGCTGGTGCACAGGTAGACAGATAGCAAATAGATTAGATGAAGAAGCTTACATGAGCGCTAAACGGGCACAGTATATTGTCATGAAACGGTTTTTGATCTCACCGGTAAAGCAGATGAAATTAATGAAACATTCCAACAGTTCCACTGCAGGGACCTGGAACCTGGAATAGTCGAATCACTCCACTCACCATGTACAGATTCTTCAGAGCGAAACGAGCAGGAGGTCCTTCTCGGAGGTAGAGAGGTTACAGACGAACTTAGACTGGGAGAATGGAAAAAGAAGTGGCAGATGGGATGCAGTGCAGGGAGATACATGGTCGAACACTTTGCTATCAAAAATGAAGGAGCACACTTTCTAAAAGGAGAGAAAATGCAAGCAATAAAACTGAGGCGCTAAGAGCCTTGGGAGTCCTTGTACAGGCCTCCAATTGCGACGTACACAACTGCACCATAATGTCCCAAAGGCTAATTTGTAGGGTGAATCTGTGGTGATAAAGGCACATGTTCACTTTCATTTCAAGAGGACTAGAATATAAAGCAAGGATGTGATTCAGAGACTTTACAAAGCACTGGTGAGGCCTTGCTTGGAGTATTGTAAGCATTTTTAGTTCCTTTACCTGAGGAAGTATTGCTGACCTGGACAGAGTTCCAAGGAGATTCACAGAAATGATGCTAGGATGGATTGGCTAGTGACATGAAGAGCGTTTGCCGGCGCCGGGCCCGCATTCACTGGAATTCAGTAGGTTGCGCGGTGACCTCATTGAAACCTATCGAATGGTGAAAGGCCTTGATAGGGCGGATGTTGAGAGGATGTTTCCTATGGTGGGAGAAAATAAGACCAAAGGACGGAGCCTCGCGATAGGGGACCGTCCTTTTAGAACAGAGATGAGGAGTGAGTTCTTTAGCCATAGAGCGGTGAATCTGTTGAATTTGTTGCCACGAGCCCCTGTGGAGTCCAAGTTTTTTTGTATAATTGTCAGAGATCGATAGATTGTTGATTGATCAGGGCATGAAATGATACAAAAGCAGGAGAATGGGGCTCAGAGGAAATGTCGAAGCAAACCCGATGTGCCCGAGGGCCTAATTCTGATCCTATATTTTGTGGTTTTATGGTGCTGAATCAGGCCAATGCTGGTTAAGCATAGACAGGAATGGGGTTATAGTGGAAGCAAGCTAATCCACACCATAATATAAAATTAGCACATTAAATTACAGCGACAATATGTTAATTCCCTGACCGGGAATCGAACCCGGGCCGCGGCGGTGAGAGCGCCGAATCCTAACCACTAGACCACCAGGGAAGCTGATAAAGCGCTGCACACAGCAATACACAACTATCAAATGAGCAAAATACTTTATACTTCATACTTTATTGTCGCCAAACAATTGATACTAGAACGTACAATCATCACAGCGATATTTGACTCTGCATGAGTAAATGTGATAAGTATTGCCAATAATCCACCGCTCAGCATTTTGCACATCCCTTGTTCATCCAGTGCTTCTGGTTAAGGAACACTCTGGACTCTGAATGAATCTGAGGTAAACACTCGTTCTCCGTGTCGTTATAAAGATTGTGACATTCAGATTCTCTTATGAGCCCTGGGTCATTTTTATTTCTGTCTATCGCCTGGAAGCAATTCAGTGGTCGGCCCTACGATCCCGCAACCACATCACTGTTGCCGATACATCTGGTGGCTTCTTCCTAAAGGCTGATTTATACTTCTGCGACACTTCGACGCCGTAACCTACGCAAGTGGCCAACGCGCTTTGTGAGCATCCCTCCGCCTGGATGGAGGTAGGAGAAAGAAAAGCAGACGTTCAGAATGCCCGAAATATGGTCTGGGGATGGAATGGTAGGCTTTCCTGGAATGGCGGCGACTCCTGGGCTGGGCGAGGAGCTGCAGCGCAGGACGAGGAAATCCAGGCAGGACGTGGCTCTTGGAGTAGATTTGGCTCTGTTCTTGGACTCGGCTTGATTAGACTCTTACGTACGGGGCCGGGACCCTCCTTGGAGCGCAGGGCCGGGACCCTTCTAGGACGCAGGGCAGGGACCTTTCCAGGGCGCAAGGCCGGGACACTTTTAAGGTGCAGGGCCGGGACACTTCTAGGACACAATGCACGGACCCTTCCAGGACGCAGGGCCGGAACCCTTCTGGGACACACAGGCGGGTCCCTTCTAGGACGCAGTGCCGGGATAACTGTCGAGGATACTTGCCGAGGTGACTGCCGAGGAAACCGCCGAGGTACTGTGAGGGTTTCAGACTGGGAGGGTAAGGGAACAATCCGGCAGCCAATCCTTGGTTTCCAGAGGTATTTATGTGCTAGCCCAAAACGAGAATCAGGCGCCTCAATTAAGGCACTCAATGGAACAAGGGAACACAGGAAAACCCGGAATAAGGATCGATGAACCGGAATGTGAACGGGAATGCGGATTTCACGGACCGGACCATCACAGGTACATGGACTGTTTTACTTAGCCAACGAAATGGGAGACATATCTGGACTCATGCGAGTGTCCATGGCTACACATTGAATTTGGAGTTAGTAGGAGGAACCGAAGCAGAAACTGTTAAGGTGAGGACCAGTTCTGCCAGACGGAGGATGGTGATGATAGAGGGGAACTGGTTGGTTCTTTCCTTGAGAAATGTGGAGATTTTTAAGGCCTTTTAATACGGGGACTGGACGTTCACAGAGAATATGAGATGGTCATAGCCAGGGAACTGGAATTTAGTGAGTCGATCAAGAGCTCGGGAAGGTTCGCGAATGCAGGTGGGAAGGGACTGAGTATGGGGCATAGGATGGACTGGAGCTATGCGAACACATAATCAGTGGGGCAGGAGTAGGCCGAGACAATAAGCCTACCTGGACAATCAGATTTGTGAATCGAGTAGGAGGTAGAGCGAGCAGTTCAGGGCAATGGAACCATGAGTTTTGTACAGTGAATGCAGGTTCTCCAGAGTTGATGACGTCTGTAATAATGTCGGAGACAGTTCTGTGGTCGTCCGCACCCCGGAGACAGTTCTGTGATTGTCCGCAGTCGGGATTATTCAAGGTGTAGGGATGAAGACGTGTCTGAGAGTTCCCGCCTTGTCTCAGCAAGGTAGAGGTCAGTCCGCCACTCTACAACAGCAGCACTTTGTCTGCGTGATTGAAGGTAAATTTGGGGATGGGGGTTGAGATTCGGGAGGGCAGCGTATTCAGAGGGTGTCCTGATGCTGAGGCGGTTGATGTCCAGTTGGCAATTAGTGATGAAGATATCCCAGAACAGGCAGAGGACCAGTGCGCTGAGTCCAAGAAGAGAAGGAGGGTTGGAGACAGGACAATGTACCGTCACTGCTGGGTGGTGAATCCTCGCCGATGAGGTGTGCTCGGAGACGGAGCTCAATGGGAAATAAACTTCACCTTCCCAGCAGCACCTCCTGAGCGTCTGAGAAGCTCCAACCAATTGTTTATGAAAGTGTCTGCAGAAATACCACATAATATGATATGTTGTGAAGACGAGGCATTACATTTTCACCGATGGTGCAGTACTCCGGTTAATCCCCACGCGGCATTAAGACAACCAGTTGGCTGCATGGAGTGAGGGACAGAATGGAACCGAATCCGCCAGGTTTTCAAAACGACCGTGGCAGGACTCGAACCTGCAATCTTCTGATAACTTCCACCATGTCAAGCACCGAAGTCAGACGCCTTATCCATTAGGCCACACCGCCGTATTTTGTGAGAAAGGGAACATGCTGAATGATGCATGGAGTTCCCACCTGTTAAGTGGCTTCCTGACCGAGCTAAAGGTACACGCAAGCAGTGATTTCATCCCAGGTGAACATTCGACCTGTTGTCAATATCTCTCCATGCATTCCTGCTTTGAGTTGTACAATATTTAGTTACTGTCACACAGAAAGGAATTCTCAAAGACACATGCCACGGTCTTTTGCAGCGGCGTTATATTCTGGGATTGGAATCAGTGAAATGGTCCACCACATTCAAAACATTATTGATAGAGTGAACTCGATTTCTTTTCAGGTTTTCAGCCGTTGGTTTGGTATTCCCAAACCGAGTAGCCATGTGTATGTGTCGGGTAAGCGTTAGGGTGTTCGGATCTGCGGCTGCGCACAGCCGGGCGTGCCATCAGCGCGTCATAATGTGGTAACTATCGGATTATTGCATTTGCCCAAAACACGGAAATCGTCATTCTCGAACCAGATGGCAAATTCCTATAATATTTGTTTACTTGAAATCAAGCAATATGATAACAAAGCTCTTCAAATTTTATTTAATTCGACATAAATTTATCTCATTTTACAACTCAAAACATTCACAGTTTCTCCGAGTTACAGAGCACGGATTCAATAGTTATGCCACAGCACGTCCATGGGGTCCAAAGTGCATAAAATACCGATTTCCATGTTTCCTGTGGTTGGCACATATCTCTCTAAACTGTCCTTATCCAACTCCATGAATTCTGGTAAGCACGGCGAGCAAAGTAATTCGGCCTGGAATCTGAACACACATGGGTGGGCCTAAAGCAGAAGTTTTAAATGCTGTGAAGAAAATCAGAACTTCGGAGCACAAGAGAGAGAAGAGCAGACGAGGTGGCCGAGAGGTTAAGGCGATGGACTGCTAATCCATTGTGCTCTGCACGCGTGGGTTCGAATCCCATCCTCGTCGCGACATGTTAATCGGGGGGACCACTTTTGAAACTGTCACATTAAAACATCCAAGCTTCCAAATTCTGTCACAGGGACGCCAGGCGGTTTGTTATGTGAGTCATGAAAAGCGATATTCATCATTCATTTATCACCAAATTTGGCCTCAATACCGCAAGATATCGGAGCAAAATTAGGCTATTCGGCTCACCGATCTCCGCCATTGCATCACGGCTGACGCCTCACCTTGAGTATTGTGAACAGTTTTGGGTGTCTCATCTTAGAAAATATGGGCTAGCACTGGAGAGAGTCTAGAGGACGTTCACAAGGATGATTGATGACTCCGGGACTGTACTCGCTGGAATTCAGAAGGATGCGAGGGGATCTAATTGAAACTATTCGAATGTTGAAAGGACTAGACAGAGTAGATGTGGAAAGGGTGATTCCCATGGTAGGGGAGTCTAGGACAAGGGGGCACAGCGTCAGGATAGAGGGGCGCCCTTTCAAAACAGAGATGCGTAGAGATTTATTTGGCCAAATGGTGGTGAATGTGTGGAATTTATTGCCACATCCAGTTGTGGAGGCCAGGTCGCTGGGCGTATTCAAGGTAGAGATTGGTAGGTTTTTGACTAGACATGGCACCAAAGGTTATGAGGAGAGTGCTGGGAACTGGAGTTCATGAGGAGAGAAAAAAAAAAAAAGATCAGCCATGATTGAATGGCGGAGCAGACTCGATGGGCCAGATGGCCGAATTCTGCTCCTATTTCTTATGCTCTTATGGTCATACATATCATTCCTCTCAACTCAATTCCCCTGCCTTCTCCTTGTCACATTTGACACCCTTACTACCTGTCCACCTCCTCAACTGCCGCTTTAAATATACCCAGTTACTTGCTTTTCACGGCTATGCGTGGCAATAAATTCCACAAATCCATAACTTTCTGGCTACAGAAATTGATTCTCGTCCCTTTTCTTAAGGGACGTCCTTATCTGAGGTTGTGCCCGCTGGTCCTCGACTCTAGCACGACATCAAAATCCTCTCCAGGTCCATTCTAACTCGACTTGTCAATATTCGATAGATTTCACTGAGATCCCCGACTCATTCTTCCAAATTCCATCGACCAAAGCCCAAGGTCCTAAAATATTTCTCACATGTAACTCTTTTATTCCGGGCATCATTACCGTGACGGTCCTCTGGACTATCTCCTTCACCGGCACATCCGTTTTAGATAAGGGACCCGAACCGTTCACCATATTCCAGCTGCAGTCACATGGAAGTCTTATAAAGGCTCCGCATTACATATTTGTTTTTATTTTCTAGTTCTCTAGAAATAAATCTTGACATTCCATTTGCCTCCCTTTCTACCGTATAGTCCATCTGACACTTCATTGCCTATCTCTTCATCTGACCAAGGTTTTCTGCAAATTTTTTGCTTCCTCAAGACCACCTACCCTTCAACCTTCGTTGGATTGTCCGCAATTTTGGCGGCAAAGTCACCAATTTATGGCATATAAGTTGAAAAGATGCGGCCCTAATACCGACTAGTCACCGGCATCCCGACCAGAAAAGGAAGGGGAGGGAGGGAGGGGAGGGAACGCCGACTCAGACCATGTGAGGCCTGTGTCGGGCATTTTCATGCCTTACAAGGCGCAGATTGGAAGTGTGTGTGGGGCGCCACTCCTCGCACAGATTAGAGCAATGTGTGATTAAGTGCCTTGCTCAAGGGCACAAACACGCTGCCACAGCTGAGGCTCGAACTAGCGACGTTGAGGCAACTAGACGAACTCCTTAACCATTTGAACACGACCAGAAAAAGTCCCTTTTATTCTAACTGTTTCCACCCAAAGAATGATCCATTTATCTGCGGCGGTATCTTTGCAGTATTATGAGGAGCCTTTATCATTTTTTAGCAGACTCATGTGCTGCACTTTGTCGATGACCTCCTGAAAATCCAAGTAAACAACATCCAGTGACTCTCCTTTGCATATTCTGCCTGTTATTTCCTCAAAGAATTTGAAGCGATTTGTCAGGCTAGATTACTCCTTGAGGAAACCGTGCTGAATTCGGCCTATGTTCTTATGTGCCTCGAAGTGCCGCGGAAACTTCATCGTTAATAATAGCCTGCAACATCGTCTCAAATACTGAGGTCGGGCTAACAGGCTGATATTCTCTCTTTTGCTTCCCTCCCTTCTTAAAGAGTGAATGACGTTTCCAATTTTCAAAACTATTCGAGAATATTGTGCTTCTCGAAGGATCACTACAAATGCCTCCACAATATCTTGGGAGAAGTAGATTGGCGTGTATGTCGACACAGTATGCCATGACGATTAGTTTCGCTTTTTCGCTCTCTCTGTGTCTGTCCCTTCATTTATCATCAAAGTGTGGAGATTTTATACAGCCTTGGGTTTCGGCTGCATACGGTCAGCCACGAAGAAAACAAACCTAATAAAACTCATTAAAACAACAGAGGACTGTCAAACACCCAGTGTGCAGAGAGAGAGAAATATATCGTAGAAAAATAAAACCACGAAAACAGTTTTCAGGTCACAAAGCCAGGCATCACTGCAGCCAGACAAACAATCCACCAGTTGCAGGTCACAGCCTCAGGCCAACACAGAGACGAGCAAAACCCCGCGGAGTAATAAGCAGAGCCGGGCAGTCCCCTGCCTGTAACAACGGGCCATTTCTATCCGGCCTTTTTCTCAAATTGTCAAAACTTTGTGACATTCCTCGCTCTCTGTTACTTTGATCGCCCTTGGGATCGGATTTCGTCGCTTCGATTCGGCCAGTACCCGACGCCGGCGTCGTCTGTATTTCCATTTGACTTAGAGTGTGTTTCCAAGTTTTCTGATAACTCGAAAGAAGGTGAGGGGGCCGGTTTTAACGCGCAAATTTGGACTTATGTACTGATAGATAGAAACAGTAAGTGAAAAGTCGACATGTGGAGGTTAATGGTGAAAAATGTGAGGGAAGAAGAATCAAGTAGAGAAGATTGCACGTAAGTGATGTTCAAAGGGATGTTCTTGCGTCTGAGATATAGAATAGTTAGTTTGATTGTGCATCAATCAGTCAAGGCAGCAAACGCCACAATGGTATTTATTACAACAGGGCTGGGGATTGGGAATACAACTGTACAGAGTATTAGCACAGCTACACCTCGACCACTATGTACGGTTCTGAATTCCTTATTTAAGAGAGAATACGTTCACGTTGACAGTCCAGAAGATATTACCTCAGCAGGTTCCTGGATCAAAGGTGTTGTCCTATCACGAATGGCTAAGGACGATGGAATGAGGGGTGATCTATCTGAACCAGACAGAAGCTGAGAGGACGCAGCAGGGTGGATGTTGAGAGGGAGGCAGTGAGATAAATAGCATGGAAATAGGCTCTTCAACCTGTTTACTTCATGATAGCCATCAAGGACTATTATAAATCTAAATATGTCCCAGTCCTTTATATTCCCCTTACATGACCACTTATTCTTGTCTGCATGCTGCCGCTCACCTACATTTAAAGCGACACATAAAGTAAGTCAAAATCACACATATATTTGGGATGTTGGAGGAAACTGGGACATCGAGGTTAAACGCCTGTCATCACGCGAATTTCGTGTAATCTCCACTTACTCCCACCAAAGGGATATGTTTCCATTTGTAGTACAGCTTTCAAAAATGGACATAACGGGTCTGATTTACAACTGAGGTAGTTCGTAATTTCTTCCTACAGAAAGAACGAATGGCTGGAATTCTCTACCTTAGAGGTTTGCTGAGATTAGATCACTGGCTGTACATAATGAAATAGAGGATACATTTTCAAAGACTAGGGATTTAAAACAATGTGGACATGATAGAGGAGAAAAATTGTGAGAGGAGAAAGGTTCATAGATTGTATCGACTCGCAGGGCTGGTTTGATGGGCTGAACAGCCTACAGTTGCATTTATTTGTTTATGTTCCTGTCTAAAGAGAAAGAGGGATCTCGGCTGGTAACTCAGAACACAAGGACTTGAAGGGAAGGGTTGGAGCATTTACCTCCAGGATGATAAAGTAAACAGGGCTGGGCAGCAGCGATATCCAGAGGGAAATCACACCTCTCCCAGTCCATCGTCCCTCTTTCACCTCAGTCTCATTTGTATCGGTTGTTCAAAGTCTTTGGGAAGAGTCTGGACACAAACTATTCATAGTCCATTCCCCCCGCACGGATTAGTTGCCTGACCTGCTGAGTTTCTGCAGCAATTTGATATTTTTGATTTACGTATCTGGAGTCTCTCATGTCTCCATAGTGCTCAATGGTTTTGTGAATTTTCACCAGATGTTATCTCTGTCTCTGTGTTCCGCTTGGTGACTCCATCTTTCTCTGTCTGACAACTTCCTGTAACAAACACCGCATAGGTAAATACTGCTGCCGCAAAACAAATAGTTTTACGACTGACAGGTCAGTGACGATATATCTGATTCCGATTGGAAAATGACCTATGGAAACTATAACAGGCAGCAAGAAATTCAAAGTGCTCGAAGCAAGATCATAGGTGGATCAACTGCGGCAATTGACTGCGTCGTGGGGTAGGAATTTATAATCAATTTTAATAAATGTACTCACGCAGTAACAGCCCATTCAAACCAGGCAGACCCAGCCTGCCTTTGTAATCTGTACCAGCTACATTAACCACGCCCCTTTCAAGTGACGGTCACATTAACTGTTCCCATCTCTCCTTATGCAATTAGACAGCGTCCCTTTGAAAATAAATATTGAGCTGAATTTATAGGAACCATCTCCATGTGTAAAGAAGGCTCCACGAGAGCTGGAGATATCAGCTGAGTTCCCAGGAATATAATGGCAACATTTCCCTGTGGAAAATGGCAGTGCACAGGATAAATCCCCCCACACCAGCACAATGTCCCTGTTGGGCAGATATAGAGCGAGCGGGGCATACATCCACAAAATCAAACCCCATACAATAATGTTGAACACACTGTGTGGTATGCACCCATGCATGACCACATCCACCCGTAGAATGGCCTTTCATAATCGAACCTCTCTTTTTCTCACAATCTTCTTCAGTACCTGGATGATCAGAGTTTTGGTCACTCTGTTGTTGGATTAAAATTATTATACTGGAAGTAGTGTAGAAAGGTTTGAAGAGGATGTTACTTGTCCAGAGAATCAGAATTATGGGGTAAATTTGGCCAGGCTGGGTATTTATTCCTTTGAACGTAGAGGAATGGGGATAAAAGTTACGGGAATGTTTAAAAACAGAAGAGCCATATATAACGCTGTTGCTGACAATCTTCGCTGCTGATTAGGAGTGTCGAAAATGACTGGCACAGTTTTAAGTAGAGAGGGCAAAGATTTAGAAGGTGCTGAGAATCAGGAATGAGGCCAGAAAAAGTGGCTGACGCAGCTTCACTGGGATAATTTAAGGAGCGCTTGTCACGGTCCGGTCCGTGAACTCCGTATTTCGGTTCACAGTCCGGTCCACCGACCCTTGCTCCAGGTTTTCCTGTTTACCCTGCTTCTGTTCGTGTTTACCTCTAATTGAGGCAGCAGATGCTCATTGTGGCTGGCTGCATAAATACCTCCAGAGACCAGGGCGTGGTTGCTGGATTGTTCTTGTCCTTACACCTTGTATCCCTTGCTCGGCTTTTTGTTTCCTCGCCTGAAGCCCTGCCTTGTCTTGCCGGTAACTCTCGCCTCACCTGAAGTTCTCGTCTCGCCTTGCATTGCCTGAAGCCTTGCCTTGTCTTGCTGGTAACTATCGCCTCGTCTCGCCTGCAGTCTTGCCCTGGAGCCACCCTGTACCTAGTTCCCTTCCTGTCCCTTGCCTCCGCCCAGGTAAGTCAGGCCGTCTTGCCGTTATCTGCCGTTGGTTCTGTCCCTTCCTGTCCCTTGCCTCCGTCGAGTAAGCCAGGCCGTCTCGACGTTACCTGTGGTTGGTTCTGTCCCTTCCTGTCCCATGCCTCCTTCGGGTGGTGATCCGCGACCTGCCCAGGCGAACCACGCCCTGCCCAGGAGGATCCTGCCTAGCCTCAAGCCTGAAGACTCCAGCCTCCTGCCTCCTGCCAGGCCTCACCTCTAGCTTTAAGCCTGAAGACTCCAGCCTCGTCCTGCCTGCCTGTCGAATCTCGTCCTTGCCTAGTTCTGGGGTCCGAGCCAGAGGCAAGACCCAGGTACTGGGTCCTTGTCCAGTCTCTGTCTCGGAGTCCAAGCCCGGGCTCCTAGCTCTCTTGTCCAGTCCTGTTCCGGGTTCCCGGTTTTCGCGTCCATGTCCTTGCCCTCACCCTGTGTACTAGTCCTGTCCCTAGTAGTTCAGTGTCTGTGTCTTGCACTTGGGTCCGTTCCCAGCCACCTCCGTAAGTTGATAATGGTTGGTCTGATTATCTATCTAAGGCATCCGTTAGTCTTGCGAGACCATGGATCTGCGCCTGGAAAGTCTTCACTCCCCAGGGCGCAGGCCTGGCCAAGGTTGTATGGAAGACCAGCAGTTTCCCATGCTGCAGGTCTCCCCTCTCCAAGACACCAATGTTATCCAAGAGAAGGGCATTAGGACCCATACAGCTTGGCACCAGTGTCGTCGCAGAGCAATGTGTGATTAAGTGCCTTGCTCAAGGACACAGCACGTTACCTCGGCTGGGGCTCGAACTCACGACCTTCAGGTCGTTAGTCCAATGCCTTAACCTCTTGGCCAGTATCAATATTAAAATGTAAGGGTCAAAGCTAAAGTCGAATTTACAATTATACTTCTCACAAGAGCATGTATGCACAGTTTCAATGTACGACGTTTCCGTACATCCAAACTCACCTGTAAGGACAGTTTAGAGCCCTGAATGGTAGTGAGGGAGGAGGTGTAGGGGAAGGTGTAGCACTTGCTCCGCTTGCGAGAGTACGCGCCAGGAGGGCGATCAATGGGGGGGAGGGTCAAATGGACAAGAAGTCAGGTGGGGAGCGATCCCCGCGGAAAGCAGAAGGTGGCGGGGTGAGGTGTGAAGTGAAGTTACGCTTGGCGCTGGGATTCCGTTGGAGATGGCCATAAGAGGAGAGAGATGGAGAGATTAAACATGAAGAGCATCATGCCAATAACATCATCAATCATACATTTTTTGCAGATATATAAATAGTAAAAGACATGGGAGGGCAAACATTGCATTGCTGGAAAATAACCCTGAAGAGACAGTAACGGAGTTCAGGGAAATTGCGGACGAACTGAACAGTATTTCCGCAGTCTTTACTGTGGAAAACACGAACAGTATGCTGAGAGTCCGAGGGTGTCATGGGGCAGAAGTGAGTGCATTTTCTTTGACCAAGGAATAGCTGCTTGAGGAACTAATCAGTCTGAAGGTCGATCGGCCAACTTGAAATGACGGGAAGAGTTCTAAAAGTGGCGGCTAACGAGATTGTGGGTGCTTTAGTAATCACCTTTCAAGCCTTAATATATTCTGGCATGGCTGCAGACGACTGAGAATACCGAATGACACTTCACACTTTAGAAAGGGAGGGAAGTTATAGGTCAGTGAGCCTGCCTTCAGTGTTTGGGAAGATGTTGGAGTGCATTGTTAAAGATGCGGTTTCGGGATACTCGAAGACACATGACCAAGTAGGCCAAAGTCAGCATGGTTTCCTTCGGGGAATCGGACAAACCCGTTGGAATTATTTGAGGAAATAACAAGCAGGGTGGACAAATGAGAATCAGTGGATGTTGTGCACTTCGATTTTCAGAAGGCCAGGTCAAGATTCCGCACATGAATCTGCCCAGTGTATTACATGAACGATCCTAGCATAGGTAGAGTATTGGCTGATTGACAATCGGAAAAGTGGGGGAACAAAGCTATAACTTTCCGATTGGCTGCCAGTGACTAGTAGTGTCCACAGGGATTTTTGATACTTTTAAGTCCAAGTTGTGACGATTCCCTCCTAATCTATCTTCTCCACATCTGTAGTATCAGTATATGTATGAGTGCGTGTGTGTGTGTGTGTGTGTGTGTGTGTGTGTGTGTGTTTGTGTGTGCATGTCTTTATGTGTGTATATGTGTCTATATATGTGACTGTGTGTGTAGAAGTACCTCTTGCATATCCTGTAATATAGATGCATGATATTTCCTACTCGTTCTGTGGAATTTGAAACGGTAAAGTGACGGACAAAGCTGTTGTTGAATGTACCAGAGGAACAGTTAGGTGCTGAAACACTGTGGCGTTCAATTGTCTATAGGAATACGATGGGCTGATAAGGCCGCCTTTCACTACCCTGTGGGTTACGAGCACTGCCATCAACACGTTTCACTCTGGTTTAAACATTGTCATGACATTTGCTTTCATTTATAGATTCAACTCCTTAATCAGATGTCTTCATCCCCTGCTTAACATAAAATACCTTTGTACTTGGGGTTACCTCCGCAGTGTCCTGGTAGAAATAAATGCAAGACCGCCAGATAAGGTCACACATCCAATAAACTCAAATTAGAATCCATTGTCACCCAGACGGATAGACAGACAGAGAGACAGACAGACATACACACACACACACACACACACACACACACACACACACACACACACACACAAACAAACACACATGAACAATCACAAGCACTTTCTCCATCTCTGACACGCACGCAGTTCTTCCATTTGTCTCTATCATTCGCTGTCTCCCTCCACTCCCTCTATCTTCCCCTCCTTCTCCCCTTCTCCCTCTCTCACACTCTCTCTCTCCCTCTACTCCTCTCACTCTCACTCACTCCCCCCCATGTCTCTCTCTCTCTCTCTCTCCCCCCCCCCCACCTCTCTCGATATCTCGCCACTGTCCCTGTTCATGCCTTTCCCTTCTGTCACTGAGGAAATAAACAATATTTTAGGTTGTAGTCTGCATATCGATTAACTGGCAGGAAAAAAAACAAAACAAAACAAAACAAAACAAAACAGAAGTGACATTGAAACAGTCGCAGGACCATGTTGCAGAAACAAGAGCGGAATCAGAAACAAAAAACTGGGAGTCTTTTCTCTCATTTCTCTCATAATGTGCTGTACTATTCTGTGTTCTATGTTCTATATTTCTCCCAAAGGCATCGAGTAATAGCTCAGTCTACTGGAAAGGAGAGGATTCAGAATGCAAGCAAAAGACATCAAAGTTGCCGGTGAACGCAGCAGACCAGGCGGCATCTCTAGGAAGAGGAACAGTTGACGTTTCGGGCCGAGACCCTTCGTCAGAACTAACTGCTCGAAACGTCGACTGTACCTCTTCCTAGAGATGCTGCCTGGCCTGTTGCGTTCACCAGCAACTTTGAAGTGTGTTGCTTGAATTTCCAGCATCTGCAGAATTCCTCGTGTTTGCGGATTCAGGATGCAGTAGGTTTGAAGACGAAACTGAAGAGAGGGTTGATAGGAAATTCACATAAATTATGGATTAGTGATAGAGCAACAACAGTGCAGAGACAATCTACAAACGGGAGAAATTCAGTCGGATAATATGAGAGTGTGCAGTTCAGTCTGTACCTGTTTGTCGCGGGTATAGTGTGCAGAGAGCTGGTTCATTCTGTAACAACGGTCTCAGTGGGCTGTGAGAGTGTGGGGTTCCTTCTGTAAATATCAGTCCCTGGAGCAGCCTGAAAGTCTGGGTTTCGTTCTGCATCTGCCAGTCTGTGTTACAGTGTGAGAGTGTGGGTTTCATTCTGTACCTGTCAGTCTCTGTTACAGTGTCAGAGTGTGGGTTTAATTCTGTATCTGTCAGTCTCTGTTACAATGTGAGAGTGTGGGTTTCATTCTGTATCTGTGCGTCTCTGTTACAGTGTGAGAGTGTGGGTTTCATTCTGTATCTATCAGTCTCGGCTATAGTGTCAGTGTGCGGGTTTCATTCTGTACCTGTCAGTCTCTGTTACAGTGTGAGAGTGTGGGTTTCATTCTGTATGTGTCAGTCTCTGTTACAGTGTCAGAGTGTGGGTTTCATTCTGTATCTGTCAGTCTCTGTTACAGTGTCAGAGTATGGGTTTCATTCTGTATCTGTCAATCTCTGCTACAGTGTGAGAGTGTGGGTTTCATTCTGTATCTGTCAGACTCTGCTACAGTGTGAGAGTGTGGGCCTCATTCTGTATCTGTTAGTCTCTGCTACAGTGTGAGAGTGTGGGTTTCATTCTGTATCTGTCAGTGTCTGCTACAGTGTGAGAGCGTGGGTTTCATTCTGTATCTGTCAGTCTCTGTTACAGTGTCAGAGTGTGGGGTTCATTCTGTATCTGTCAGTCTCTGGTACAGTGTGAGAGTGTGGGTTTCATTCTGTATCTGTGCGTCTCTGTTACAGTGTGAGAGTGTGGGTTTCATTCTGTATCTATCAGACTCAGCTATAGGGTCAGTGTGCGGGTTTCATTCTGTACTTGTCAGTCTCTGTTACAGTGTGAGAGTGTGGGTTTCATTCTGTATCTGTCAGACTCTGCTACAGTGTGAGAGTGTGGGCCTCATTCTGTATCTGTTAGTCTCTGCTACAGTGTGAGAGTGTGGGGTTCATTCTGTATCTGTCAGTCTCTGGTACAGTGTGAGAGTGTGGGTTTCATTCTGTATCTGTGCGTCTCTGTTACAGTGTGAGAGTGTGGGTTTCATTCTGTATCTATCAGACTCAGCTATAGTGTCAGTGTGCGGGTTTCATTCTGTACTTGTCAGTCTCTGTTACAGTGTGAGAGTGTGGGTTTCATTCTGTATCTGTCAATCTCTGCTACAGTGTGAGAGTGCGGGTTTCATTCTGTATCTGTCAGTCTCTGCTACAGTGTGAGAGCGTGGATTTCATGCTGTATCTGTCAGATTCCTTCGAGTGATAAGTGAGTCGTACCAGTCCAGTCGCTGTGTTCCTCTGATTCAGTTTGAGCGGGTGTGTCTTTATAGTGGATAGGGGAGAACCAGTGGATGTGGTATATTTGGATTTTCAAAAGGCTCTTGACAAGGTCCCACACAGGAGATTAGTGTGCACACTTAAAGTACACGGTATTGGGGGTAAGGTATTGGTTTGGGTGGAGAATTGGTTAGCAGACAGGAAACAAAGAGTGCGAATAAACGGGACCTTTTGAGAATGGCAGGCGGTGACACGAAACTGGGTGGCAGTGTTAGCTGTGAGGAGGATGCTAAGAGGATGCAGGGTGACTTGGATAGGTTGGGCGAGTGGGCAAATTCATGGCAGATGCAATTTAATGTGGATAAATGTGAAGTTATCCACTTTGGTGGCAAAAATAGGAAAACAGATTATTATCTGAATGGTGGCCGATTAGGAAAAGGGGAGGTGCAACGAGACCTGGGTGTCATTATACACCAGTCATTGAAAGTGGGCATGCAGGTACAGCAGGCGGTGAAAAAGGCGAATGGTATGCTGGCATTTATAGCAAGAGGATTCGAGTACAGGAGCAGAGAGGTACTACTGCAGTTGTTCAAGGCCTTGGTGAGACCACTCCTGGAGTATTGTGTGCAGTTTTGGTCCCCTAATCTGAGGAAAGACCTCCTTGTCATAGAGGGAGTACAAAGAAGGTTCACCAGATTGATTCCTGGGATGGCAGGACTTTCATATGAAGAAAGACTGGATGAACTGGGCTTGTACTCGTTGGAATTTAGAAGATTGAGGGGGGGATCTGATTGAAACGTATAAAATCCTAAAGGGATTGGACAGGCTAGATGCAGGAAGATTGTTCCCGATGTTGGGGAAGTCCAGAACGAGGGGCCACAGTTTGATGATAGAGGAGAAGCCTCTTAGGACCGAGATGAGGAAAAACTTCTTCACACAGAGAGTGGTGAATCTGTGGAATTCTGTGCCACAGGAAACAGTTGAGGCCAGTTCATTGGCTATATTTAAGAGGGAGTTAGATATGGCCCTTGTGGCTACGGGGGTCAGGGCGTATGGAGGGAAGGCTGGGACGGGGTTCTGAGTTGGATGATCAGCCATGATCATAATAAATGGCGGTGCAGGCTCGAAGGGCCGAATGGCCTACTCCTGCACCTGTTTTCTATGTTTCTATGTTTATCTCTATTTACCGCTGTTACTCAAATCTAGTAAATATTCTTAAAATAGATTCTGAATTATCTGAGCTATTTTTAGAACAAGGGACTTCTGCGCTGGGTTTATAAGACCATGAGACCATAAATTATAAGAGCAGACGTAGACCATTCAGCTCAACGAGTCTGCTCTGCCATTCAATCATGGGCTGATCCAATTCTTCCAGTCATCCCCACTTCCATGCTTTCACTCCATACACTCTGCTGCCGTGGCTAATCAAAAACCTATCTACATCTGTCAAAATAACCATATGACCATATAATAATTACAGCACGGATACAGGCCATCTCGGCCTTCCTCGTCCGTGCCGAGCGCATACTGTCACCCAATCCCACCGACCTGCACTCAACCCATAACCGTCCATTCATGTTTTGTCCATATAGCTATCGAATTTAACTTTAAATGACAACATCGAACTTGCCTCAACTTCTTCTGCTGGAAGCTCGTTCCACACAGCTACCACTCTCTGAGTGCAGATGTTCCCCCTCATGTTTCCCTTAAACATTTGCTATTTAACTCTCAACTCATGTCCTCTTGATTGAAACTTTCCCACTCTCAATGGGAAAAGCCTATCCACGTCGACTCTATCTATCCCCCTCATAATTTTAAATACCTCTATCAAGTCTCCCCTCAACTTTCCACGCTCCAAAGTATAGAGACCCATCTTGTTCAATTTTCTCTGTAACTTAGGAGATGAAACCCAGGTAACACTCTGGTAAATATTCTCAGTACTCTCTCAATTCTGTTGACATATTTCGTGTAATTCAGTGACCAGAATACCCCATAATACACAATACTCCAAATTTGACGTTACCAATGCCTTGTACAATTTCAACATTACGTCCGACATCCTATACGCAATGCTCTGAGTTATAATGGCCAGCATACCAAAATCTTTCATCACCACCCTATCCACGTGAGATTCCACTTTCAGGGAATTATGCACCATTATTTCTAGGTCCCTCTGTTCGATTGCATTCTTCAATGCCCTACCATTTACCATGTATATCCTATTTTGATTAGTCCTACCAAAATGTAGCACCTCACGTTTATCGGCGTTAAACTCCATCTGCGATCTTTCAGCCCGCTGTTCGAACTGGCCTAAATCTCTCTGCAAGCTTTGAAAACATACATCATTATCCACATCTCCACCTATCTTACTATCGCCTGCATACTTACTAATCCTATTTACAACCCCATCATGCAGATAATTAATGTATATGACAAACAATACTGGACCCAGTACAGATCCCTGAGGCACACCACTAGTCACCGGCTTCCACTCTGATAAACAGCTATCCACCACTACACTCTGGCGTCTCCTATCCAACCACAGCTGAATCCATTTTACTAATTTAATATTAACACTGTCACACTGGGAGGCATTGGGAACGGACCCAAATGCGAGACACAGACACTGAAGTACAAGGAAGAGGACTCGACTAGAGTAGGGACGTGACAGGATACAAACAAGGAGCAGGGACAAGAACACAGACTTGGGCTAGGACATGGACTAGACAAGGAACCCGGACAAGGAACTAAGAAGTAGGAGCCTGGGCTAGGGAGAGCGGGACTAGGACTAGAAACCATGGACTAGGAGACAAGGCTTGGAATCCGAGCCAGAGACTGGACAAGGACCTAGAACTCCGGTCGTGCCTCGGGCTCGGACACCAGAACTAGGCAAGGACATGTCATGACTTCAGTACAGGACGTGGCTGGCGTCTAGAGGCCTGAACTTGGAGACAGGCTGGGATCTTGGGGTTTTGGCTCTTGTGGCTTGAGGCTGGAGGCTGCAGGCTGGGGTCTTGAGTCTTGGAATGCAGAGGCTGATAACTCGGAGGCTGGACCTCGGAGACAGACTGGGAACTGTACATCAACATAGAGCCGGGACTCAAATTAACTTCCACACCAAGGTGGGACAGGTCCCTCGGTCGGGTAACGGTAGAACGACCGGACTTACCCAACCGAGGCGAAGGCAAGACAAGACAGATCCCCCCGCGCAGGACAACGACAGAACGGCCTGACATACCCCACGGAGGCGAGGACAAGACAAGACAGATCCCCCCGCAGGGCAACGGCAGAACGGCCTGACATACCCCACGGAGGCGAGGACAAGAAGAGACAAACACCAACGAACGACAGACAGATCCATCTCTGCTTCGAGGTTGTTCCGAGTCGCAGTTACGACCAGCAACCTAGGTTGGCTATGGAAACAGCCAGATCCCTACCTAGTTCGGAGTGGCTGACGGCCACTCAGCTGACTCGGGAAACAGCCGAATCGATACGGCAAAGACGGCTTCGACTACCGACAGCAAGGCTCCATGAAGCGATGATTTTCTAACGCATCCTAAAGATGGCAAGTGGCCGCTCTGGCCTTCCACTGGTAGGTTGGTCCCAGGGAATCTTGACAAGACAAACCAGCCACCCACACACAACCACAAGGCTACTTATATTCCAAGCCACAAGATGGGAATCAGGTGCCTATGATTAACTCAACCAAAACAAGGGACAGATGGAAGACCCGGAGTACTGAATCCAAGAACCGGACCGTGAACCGGAATGCAGACTTCACGGACCGGACGATGAGAAATGCCTAACAATTGAACCTTCCTAACTAACCTTCTGTGTGGAACATTGTCAAAGGCCTTACTGAAGTCCGTATAGACAACATCCTCTGCTTTACCCTTCACAACTTTCTTAGTAACATCTTCAATAAATTAAATAAGATTTGTCAAACATGAACTTCCACGCACAAATCCTTGTTGACTGTTCCTAATCTGATCCTGTCTATCCAGATAATTATATATACCATTTCTAAGAATACTTTCCATCAATTTACACACCACTGACGTCAAGCTCACCGGCCGATAATTGCTAGGTTTACTCTTAGAACCCTTTTTAAACAATGGAACAACATGAGCAACGCGCCAATCCTGCAGCACCATCCCCGTTTATAATGACATTTGAAATATTTCTGTCAGAGTCCCTGCTATTTCCACACTAACTTCCCTTAAGGTCCGAGGGAATATCCTGTCAGGAAATACACCCAATAACTTGGCTCCACAGCAAATCTACAGATTTACTACCCTCTGACTAAAGTAGTTTATCCGCATCCTATTTCTTACACCATAAGGGGAGAAGGGGAGGCCGTGGCTGACAAAGGAAGAAATGGACAGTATAAAAATAAAAGAGAAGAAGTACAACATAGCAAAGACGAGTGGGAAGCCGGAGGATTGGGAAACTTTTAAAGAGCAACAGAAGGGAACTAAAACGGTAATAAGCGGAGAAAAACTGAGGTACGAATGTAAACTAGCCAAGAATATAAAGGAGGATAATAAAAGCTTCTTTAGGTATGTGAAAAGGAAAAAAAAAACTTAAGACCAAAACTGGGCCCTTGAAGACAGAAATGCGTGAATTTATTATGGGGAACAAGGAAATGGCAGACGAGTTGAACAGGTACTTTGGATCTGTCTTCACTAGGGAAGACACAAACAATCTCCCAAATATAATAGTGGCCAAAGGACCTAGGGTAATGGATGAACTGAAGGAAATACATATTAGGCAGGAAATGATGTTGGATAGACTGTTGGGTCTGAAGTCTGATAAGTCCCCGGGACCTAATGGTCTGCATCCCAGGGTACTTAAGGAGGTGGCTTTAGAAATCGTGGACGCATTGGCAATCATTTTCCAATGTTCTATATATTCAGGATCAGTTCCTGTGGATTGGAGGGTGGTTAATGTTGTCCCTCTCTTCAAGAAGGGAGGAAGAGAGAAACAGGGAATTATAGATTGGTTAGCCTGACGTCGGTGCTGGGAAAGATGCTGGAGTGAATTATAAAAGATGAAATTACGACACATCTGGATAGTAGTAACAGGATCGGTCTGAGTCAGCATGGATTTCCGAAGGGGAAATCGTACTTGACTAATCTTCTGGAATTTTTAGAGGAGGTAACCATGAAAATGGACAAGGGAGAGCCAGTGGATGTAGTGTACCTGGACTTTCAGAAAGCCTTTGATAAAGTCCCACATAGGAGATTAGTAGGCAAAATTGGGGCACATTGTATTAGGGGCAGAGTACTGACAGGGATTGAAAATTGGCTGGCTGCCAGAAAACAAAGAGTAGCAATTAACGGGTTCCTTTCGGAATGGCAGGCGGTGACCAGTCGGGTACTGCAGGGTTCAGTGCTGGGACCGCAGCTGTTTACAATATATATTAATGATTTAGATGAGGCGATTAAAAGTAACATTAGCAAATTTGCCGTTCACACAAAGCTGGGTGGTAGTGTGAAATGTGAGGAGGATGTTATGTGAATACAGGGTGACTTGGACAGGCTGGGTGAGTGGGCAGATGCATGGCAGATGCAGTTTAATGTGGATAAATGTGAGTTTATCCACTTTGGTGGTAAGAATAGGAAGGCAGATTATTATCTAAATGGAGTCAAGTTAGGAAAAGGGGAAGTACAACGAGATCTAGGTGTTCTTGTACATCAGTCACTGAAAGCAAGTATGTAAGTACAGCAGGCTGTGAAGAAAGTTAAAGACATGCTGGCTTTCATAACAAGGGGAATTGAGTATAAGAGCAAAGAGGTCCTTCTGCAGCTGCACAGGGCCCTGGTGAGACCACACCTGGAGTACTGTGTGCAGATTTGGTCTCCAAATTTGAGGAAGGATATTCTTGCTATTGAGGGAGTGCAGCGCAGGTTCACGAGGTTAATTCCCGGGATGGCGAGACAGTCATATGTTGAAAGATTGGAGCGACAGGGCTTGTATACTCAGGAATTTAGAAGGCCTAGAGGGGATCTTGTTGAAACATATAAGATTATTAAGGGATTGAACACGTTGGAGGCAGGAAGCATGTTCTCGCTGATGGGTGAGTCCAGAATCAGAGGCCACAGTTTAAGAATAAGGGGTAGGCCATTTAGAACGGAGATACGGAAAAACGTTCTCACCGAGAGAGTGGTGGATATATGGAATGCTCTGCCCCAGAAGGCTGTGGACGCCAAGTCTCTCTATGCTTTCAAGAAAGAGGTGGATAGAGCTCTTAAACGCAGCGGAATCAAAGATTGTGGGGATAAGTCAGGAACTGGATATTGATTGTGGATGATCGGCCATGATTACAGTAAATGGCCGTGCTTGCTCGAAGGGCCGACTGGCCTACTCCTGCACCAATTGTCTATTGCCTATTGTCTATTCTAAAAGGATGTCCTTCAATCCTGAAGGCGTGCCCTCTTGTCCTAGAATCCCCTACCATGGGGAATAACTTCGCCGTTTCCAATCTGTTCAGGCCTTTTAACATTCTGGAAGCTACTATGAGATTCCACCCCCGCCTCCCACTCGTTCTCCTGAACTTCAAGGAATACAGCCCAAGAGCTGACAGACGCTCTTCATACGGTAAATCTTTCATTCCTGGATTCATTGTCGCGAATCTTCTGTTAACCTTCTCCAATGTAAGTTTATCCTTTCAAAAATAACAAGCCCAGTACTGCACACAATACTCCAAGTGTTGTCTCAACCGTGCTTTATAGAGCCTCAAAATCTCATCTCAACATCCCACCTGCGCTGATGTTCTATCCCTCTAGAAATGAATGCCAGCACTGCATTCGCCCTCTTCACAACCAACTCAACCTGGAGGTTAACGTTTAGGGTATCTTGCACAAGGGCTCTCAAGTCCCTTTGCATCTCTGCATTTTGAATTCCCTCCCCATCTAAATAATAATCTGTCCGTTTACTTCCTCCACCAAAGTGCATCACCATACAGTTTCCAACATTGTATTTCACTTGCCACTTTTTTGCCCATTCCCGTAAACTATCTAAGTCTCTCTACAGGCTCTCTGTTTCCACAACACTATCCGCTCCTCCACCTATCTTTGCATTATCGGCAAATTTAGCCACAAATCGATTAATGCCATTCTCCAAATTGTTGACATACATCGTAAAAAGCAGCGGTCCCAACACCAACCCCTGTGGAGCATCACTGGTAACCGGCAGCCAGCCAGAATAAGATTATTTTATTACCACTCCCTCTTTTCTGCCGACCAGCCAATGCTACACACACGCTAGTAGTTTTCCCTGTAATTCAATGGGCTCTTAACTTGCTAAGCAGCCTCATGTGCGGCATCTTGTCAAAGGCCTTCTGAAAATCCAAGTACTCCTCGTCTACTGCATCTTCTTTGTCTACCGTGCTTGCAATTTCCTCAAAGAATTGTATTAGGTTTCGCAGGCAGGAATTTCCTTTCAGGAAAGCATGCTGCCTTTGTCCTCTCTTGACATGTGGCTCCAGGTACTCCGTAATCTCATCCCCAACAATCGTTTCCAACAACTTCCCAATCACTGATGTCAGGCTAACAGGTCTATAGTTTCTACATGTCAAAATTGTGAGATGGATGATTATGAATGATGACGTTTTACGGAGCAGTACATTCTGGCAAACAGACTGTTCTATGACTTCATTCTACACCCTATTCGTTGCTCAACCTCGTACAGCCAATTGAGCAGCGCCTCATCTGTAACATTCTATGGGTTGGCAACACAAATTCTTAAATGTTGAATAAAAATATACAAAATAAATAAATTAAATATTTAAATAAGTAAGTGCGTATTTAAATTCATAATTTACTCGAAATAAAACTCTCAGTATCAGCGCGTTTATGTTCCAGCAACGCTTATATGAATACATTTCTCTCTCAGAAATTCTAAATTGCTCCCTTCACCGTGTATCTCTGCACTCTTATGTTTGCTGACTCTGTTATCCGTTGCACTATATGTACACCAGAGTATCAATTTATTCGAGCGATGTCCCATTCATAAATAATATAATATTAATTTCGATGTTCTTCTGACAGCTTCAGGCTGGTCTGTAATATGCCTTGTATATTTTTCATGGAGTGTGATGGGACGGTGCGGAAGGAGCTACACTCTGTGTCTGACCCTGGGAGAATGCGCGATGGGACAGTGTAGAGGGAGTTTCACTGTTTTTGGACATCCGTGATATACTGTATTTACTCAACCAACTAATGTTGTCGAGCCCCTGTCATGGTATCGCGATTGCATTACCGTGCTGGCCCTATGCCGGATCCTCGGAGGTATTATCGCCCGAGATTTTGATTCTGCTCTCCGTGTCCACAGCTGAGCCATCAGAGAGGGTTGCTGTTTTCTCCCGAATTCCTCTTCCGGAATGCTGCCATCAGTCTCTCAGTCATTCTGATGTTGTTGTGCGGGATAAGCGTTTCCGCAGCATTCAAGTGGCCGGAGTGGTCATGGACGATTGTGCTGAGAATTTCTAAAATGCTGATGGGATTACTTTCCGTGTTAACGAAAGCAACTGCAGCTGGATATGGAACAAATTCGCTGTGAAGAGTGGGGATATGTATGATAGAAACATAGAAAATAGGTGCGGGAGTAGGCCATTCGGCCCTTCGAGCCTGCACCTCCATTCAGTATGATCATGGCTGATCATCCAACTGAAAACCCTGTACCTGCCATCTCTCCATACCCCCGATCCCTTTAGCCACAAGAGCCATATCTAACTCCCTCTTAAATATAGCCAATGAACTTGCCTCAACTGTTTCCTGTGGCAGAGAATTCCACAGATTCACCACTCTCTGTGTGAAGAAGTTTTTCCTAATCTCTGTCCTAAAAGGCTTCCCCTTTATCCTTAAACTGTGACCGCTCGTTCTGGACTTCCCCAACATCGGGAAGAATCTTCCTGCATCTAGCCTGTCCAATCCCTTTAGGATTTTATTTGTTTCAATCAGATCCCCCCTCAATCTTCTAAATTCCAACGAGTATAAGCCTAGTCGATCCAGTCTTTCATCATATGAAAGTCCTGCCATCCCAGGAATCAATCTGGTGAACCTTCTTTGTACTCCCTCTATGGCAAGAATGTCTTTCCTCAGATTAGGGGACCAAAACTGCACACAATACTCCAGGAGTGGTCTCACCAAGGCCTTGTACAACTGCAGTAGTACCTCCCTGCTCCTGTACTCGAATCCTCTCGCTATAAATGCCAGAATACCATTCGCCTTTTTCACCGCCTGCTGTACCTGCATGCCCACTTTCAATGACTGGTGTATAATGACACCCAGGTCTCGTTGCACCTCCCCTTTTCCTAATCGGCCACCATTCAGATAATAATCTGTTTTCCTATTTTTGCCACCAAAGTGGATAACTTCACATTTATCCACATTAAATTGCATCTGCCATGAATTTGCCCACTCACCCAACCTATCCAAGTCACCCTGCATCCTCTTAGCATCCTCCTCACAGTTAAGACTGCCACCCGGCTTCGTGTCATCCGCAAACTTGGAGATGCTGCATTTAATTCCCTCATCCAAGTCATTAATATATATTGTAAACAACTGGGGTCCCAGCACTGAGCCTTGCGGTACCTCACTAGTCACTGCCTGCAGTTCTGAAAAGGTCCCGTTTATTCCCACTCTTTGCTTCCTGTCTGCCAACCAATTCTGTATCCACATCAATATTCTACCCCCAATACCGTGTGCTTTAAGTTTGCACACTAATCTCCTGTGTGGGACCTTGTCAAAAGCCTTCAAGAGTATTGAAGAGTGTAAAAATCTTAAAATCTTCTGCCTGGACTTGGCAGAGAATGTAGTGTTCAGACAGCAGCCAGGGAGTTACTGACAGGCAGGTGGAGTTCTGGTCCCTCGTGCCTGTAGAGTGAGGGCTGCGAGCAGGGCTCGAACCTGCGTGGGGAATCCCCATTGGATTTCAAGTCCAACGCCTTAACCACTCCAGGTGGCATCTATCTTCAGTACTATTAGCTTCACCAGCACCTTTTTCGTTGTCTTAACATCTACTCTCACTTATGTCCTCTCTCACACGGTTATTGGTGCCATTATGCTGTTATCTTCCACAGCGCAGACTGACGCAAAATATTCATTCAGTTAGCCCATCTTTTATCTTTCGCCCATTTTCTCCCGCCTCATTTTCCAGTTTTCTGATATTCACTCTCGCCTCCCGTTTATTCATATGTCTGAAAAATTGCTATTTTCATCTCTGTTATTTTCCATTTAATTTTTCCTGTCATCAATTTTTAATTTATTTCCATTGGTCTTTGAAAGTGTCTCAAACCTTCAGCTTCCCACTAATGCTTGCTGTATCATAAACCCTCACTTTTCCCTTTATGCTAACGTTACTTTCCATTTTTGACCATGTTTGCCTCATCCTCCCTTTCGAATATTTATTCTTATTTGGGATGTATCTGTCCTGCGCGTTCCCAATTGCCCGCAGGAACACAAGTCATTGTGGATCTGCGGTCATCCCTTCTCCAATACACTTGGCCAACTCCAGACTTTGGTTGCTGTTATTTTCTGCGAGTGAAGGCGTCGAGGGCAGTTATCGTCCGTGATTTTATTTCTGCGAGTGACGTGATCGGGGACTGTTATTGTCGCTATTTTTTTATGTGCTGCAGAGGAGGAGGTATTTTGGGGTCTGCGAGATTCGTTTATTTTCTCTTTTTCGGGCCGGGGTTGATGTCTGCCCTTACATCTACACCCATGGTCTCTCTGTATTTAATAGCTATCTGGAGTAGAGAAATATCAGAGTTGCATCATACATGCGGACTTTGACAATAAAACTAACCTTTTGAACCTTTTTGTTTGCCTCTCTCGTGCCTCTGTTGTTCTACTTATTGCACTTAATCCTCATATGCGTGATTTTAGCTTCTCGCTCTCAAACTACAGAGTGAATTCGATCATATCATAAACACTGCCTCTGAAGCATTCCTGTATTTTAAACTTCCTAGTCAAATCACAACACAACACGCAATTCACAATTGTTTTTTTTCCCCTAATGTGCTCAACCAAAACGTGATCTAAGAAGCTATTTAGCAGGCTTTGCCCAAATTCCCTCTCTGATGATCCAGCGTCAACTAGACTTTCCCAAACTATCTTCATAATGAAATGCTACAATGACCATGGCAATACTGTCGTTTTCACATGTCCGTGTATCTCCCGTTGTCATTTGTACTCACAGTCTACTGCTGGAGGCCTGTATATAACTCCCTTCCTCTGATCCTATAATACCTCTCTCTAATAACTTGATTTATTTTCTATATATCACTATAAGTTACAGTATAATAAATTCAATAGACATTTAAAACGGAATCGTTAGTGTTCATGTGTTCAGAAATGTCTAAGCAGAGGGGAAGAAGCTCTTAATTTATAAAATGATTTTCTATTTTCAGAATACTATTTCCACCACCCCACGCCACCTCATTCCCCATCCCGAAGAGGGGATGTTTGGTCTGCTGTAGGTCCTGAATGATGCACTCAGCCTGCTCTTGGCATCGTATTCTGAGCATCATATCCCCGATGGTGGCGAGGCTTGTGTCGGTGATTGAAGTGACTGAGACTACAGCACACAGCAGCCTCTTTCGAGGCTCTACATTGGATACCCACCCCACACCAGGTTGTGAAGCAACCACATATAACGCTCTCCACATAAGTGCATAGAAATCAATTGAATAACTCGCCGGCACTAAATCTAGTCAATGAGCACTTATCGCGACTGTTCCGTGACAATGTCAACATCTTGGAATCAGTCTGGATCCTTTGGGATGTTGAGGCACAGGAACCTGAAGATATTCAAACTTCTGAACCCTTAGTAAGGATTGGTGTTTGTTCATCTGACGTATTTTCCTGGAGTACACAATCAATTCCTTTGTCTTACTGACATTGATTGCAACTTTTTTGCTGCGATTCCACCCAACCAGGATATCTATCTGATGCTTGTACGCTTACTGGCTCTATTAGACACGAAGTTTCCTGCAGAGTGAACGAAAGCCATGTGGTCCTTCAAGTTCCGAGTGCAGTCTGGTTAGCATGGAAAGTCACAGCCACCTCAGTGCTACCCGTCCCGGTCATTGTTTAGCAGTCCAATCAACGCATTGGCTGTTCCTCTGGACTACCCGATGTGAGTGACTGTGAGTAATCAGTCCTTGGTCGTTGCGGAAATGGTTCAGTATCTACAGAATGGAGTAAAGTGCGGCGTCACGAGGAATGACACGTTTCATAAAGAGTTTGCACATTTCCTTGCACAGGCAAGCTGGACTGAGTTAGCTACTTTCACGAGAATATAGCCTAAGGGTGTTGGCTCGTTATGTTGTCAGATATTACTGGTATCCGTCTCAGAGTCGGCGTATAACTAATGCTCACATCCGTAGCTTCCAAATAGAACACAACCTTGTGACCGAAGTGAGAGATGTCATTTGTTTCAGGTTTGTAATCCAATTTTGGTCCGCGCCGGTTCGAAATTCCATGAAATGTAGAGCCACTTCGGCCCTGGTCAGAAAGACGGAAGAGGTTAGGTTATATAAGTTCGCTTGGCAGTTTCCACAGCAATGTCTACAGCGCTCATCAACATGCAAACCCATCGTTTTCTCTAGAGTTACTGTGCTCTTTCCATTTTACACGTCTTTCTATAATAGACTGTAACATCAACACAATCTCCCAACTCCTACACGCAATGCCCTAACCGCTGAAGGCCAGAGTTGCGCAATAACTCTTGTGCAGTCTCTCTGCAAATGACACGGCTTTCAGCGAACTATGCCTTTCCACTCCCCGGTAATCTAACTTCCAATGTATAAATACTCCGCTGGTTTGACGTTCAAAAATGCGCGACCTCAAACTTATCTGTATTGAAATACATTTTCAGTTGCTTCTTCCGTTTTTTTGTTGAAATAGCGAATTATCCCGTGCGTCGATGCAAAAATCATGGAGCGAATTGTTGATAATATCCTGTAAAGGAGTTCGTGCGAGATTGGAACCGGAGAGCTCTTGCATAGGCTTTCTCACCGGAAACAAGAACCATGCAACTGGACCAGCGAGCCCACATTCGTAGATTGAGTCACAACTGAACTCCAAAGCCATTTAAAGTTAATTGTTGGAAAACCCATTGCACTTTCCGTTGTTGAGAGCAGGGCCTGATGTCGAAATATGGTGGGCCAGTATTCATTTGAGATTAAGAGAGTAATCGTTACTTGATTCAGTCAAAATAGGAATATAACTTTGTGGGCTGAAGATCCTATTCTTGTGTTGTTCCGTGTTCTAAGCAGATCCGGTGACAGTTGAAATCTTGTACCAGCTGCTACTGAAATTCCTCAGTCTCTGCTCCCCTCTTCACCCCTCGACCTGCAATCAGCATGGTTTTCAAACTTGAATTAGAAGTCATAGATCAGTAGCATCTCCCCTTTCTCCCCTTTCCAGAGACGTTGTCTGACCTGTACTCACATCAACACTCCCGTCCTTCTACAGCTGTGCTGCAGAGGGCAGGCCAACATGCTGCGTAACTGTGGCTGGCTGGAGGGCTGTACAACGTGTCGTCAAAACTGCCCAACGCATCACCGGCACACCCTGCCTACCTTCCGTCAGGGATGTGTATACAGAAAGGTTCCGGAAAAGGTCCAGCAGCATCGGGAAGGATCCCACCTATACTGCCAATGGGCTGTTCGCCCTTCGCCTATGAGGGAGGATGTGACGTAGCTTCCACAGCAGGACCACCAGACTCAAAATCAGTTACTTTCCTCAAGCGGTAAGACTGATCAACACCTCCAATGACAAAGCCACCCCTCCACAACTAACTGCCCCAACCCCACCACCAGAACCACCTGAGGTCAGAGTAACTCCTGCATCGTATATATTTATATGTATTGTGTTTTTCATTGCATTCTTTATCTGAGTTATTTTGTGCTACATCAGATCCATAATAAATATTTCCTTCTCCTTTACACTTGTGTATCTTGAATCTGTTGAGTATTTACAACACATACTCTTTAAGAGACATGCGACTGCAGATCTGCCGTTTCAAACCATTTTCTGGAGGATCTCAGTGAGCTGAGCGGCATCTGCCATGATGGAAGCGGAAACTGTTTGCGTTTTCTGTCAAAATGTTGACTGACTCAATCTCCTGAGCAAGACATTGACATTTTCTCCCCCAACAACCCCCACCCGCAGTGCACGTGCTGATCAACAAATATACTTTGTATTTTGAATCAGTGATTGTGGGAGGGGGAGCTGTGTTTCCCCGACATGGTCCTCTGACAGAATGCCACTGCCCTTTTCTCTATCTCCATCCGTCACATCAACATTGGGCTTCCACAGGAACAATGACAGCTGTGACAGTAGTGGGAGTTTGTCCAGTACGGGACAGTCGGGGCTCAGTAAACTAGCAGGGAAATACTCACCCTCACAGCACAATTAATGTTGAAATGTGATCATCTGGTGTTTACCTAGACCAGACCTTTCTGTCTCGTCAGGGGTCTTTTAATCGCGTTACTTTACTGTACGAACATCCATTAATGAATCCAATTAATACAATAGCTTTGGGGTAACTCTCATGTACTTAAATACTGAGTTCTCAGTTGAGCCATCTAACAGTTTGTTCACTGCCTGTTCCCATGGAAGATTTTCAACAGAAACAGAAGGACACAAATTGAAACACTGAGAATGAACACTGGTGGAACAGGAGCTGCTGGCAAGAGGCAGAGACCACGAGGAGTGGGGAGAGAAACATCTCTGCAGAGAGCGGGAAAAACTCCGGACCGATCAGTTGTTCCAGAGCAGCTTTTCCCGGAGTAAATTCAAATCTAGGAAGTCAGCAGCAGTGGTCGGAGTCCCAGGGATCGGGAAAACAACAATGGTACAAAAGATTGTTTATGACTGGGCCACAGGGAAAATATACCAACAATTCCAGTTTCAAATTCCGGGATTTAAACAGCATCAAATGTCAAATAAACCTGAAGAAATTGATTTTGAATCAGTATACCTACTTTGGGAATATCCTGAGAGAGGTCTGAAAGAACCCAGAACTTCTGCTGTTCATATTCGATGGTTTGGATGAATTCAAAGACAGAATTGATTTTGCTGACAGTCGGAGGGACACAGAACCTCGTTACACATGTACAGATCCTGAATTCAAGTGCAAGGTGTCTGACATTGTGTGCAGTTTAATCCAGCAGAAGCTGCTCCCAGGGTGTTCGGTGCTGGTGACCACCCGTCCCGCTGCGTTGCATTTATCAGAAAAGGCTAAGATCAGTGTCTGGGCTGAAATTCTAGGATTTTCTGGTGAGGAACGGAACAAATAGTTCATCAGACATTTTCAAGATCAGACGGTGACAGCAGCTGTTTTCAAACATGTGAAGGAGAACGAGGTCCTGTACACCATGAGCTATATACCCCTCCTACTGCTGGATCCTCGCTCTGGCACTGGGCCCCTTCTTCACACAAATAGTCAGGGACCCGCAGTGAATTCCCAAGACCATCACTCAACTGTACTCCTGCTATATTTACAACACCCTGAAAAACCACTGCCGTGAGTTTGAGAACCCCCGTGATGTGCTCCTCAGGGTTGGTCAGATGGCCTTCAGAAGGAGTGTCTGGGAAGAAGATTCTCTTTACAGGTGGAGATTTGATCAGCTACAATCTGCGGCCTTCCCAGTTCCTGTCCGTGTTCCTGATGGAGCTTTTAGAGAGAGAGGATTCTGCCCGGAGCGTGGTGTACACATTCCCACACCTCATCATCCAAGAGTTTGTAGCTGCAGTCGCACAATTCCTGAATCCACATCCCGGGAATATCCTGAAATTTCTCACTGAAGCCCACAGGAGGAATGATGGGTGTTTTGAGGTATTTCTGCCACCTATCCTGCCTATGGGCTGTTTGCTCCTCTCCTATGAGGGAGGAAGCTACGTAGCATCTACTGCAGGACCACCATACTCAAAATCAATTACTTTCCTCAAGCTGTAAGATTGATCAACACCTGCAATGAATAAGCCAACACCCCACCCCACCACCAGTGCGATTTTAAAGCAACACGCACAACACGCTGGAGGAACTCTGCAGGGCGGGCAGCATCCGTGGAAACGACAGTCAACGTTTCGGGCTTAGGCGATGTTCTGCTTCAGGGTTAGGGCACAAGGTTAAGACCTGTCTAGTTTGTCACCCGGAGTCGTTCACCCTCTGAGTAAAACTACCCCCAATACAGGTTGGAGTTCCCGGCATTGAAATGGGCTTTGGTGGATAATCTGTGATTATCTATATGGTACCAAGTTTGAGGTGAAGACGGATAGCAACCCCCTAACTTGTGTTCTGACCTCAGCGAAATTGGATGCCACAGGCGTTCGTTGGTTGACGGCGTTGTCTGCCTATGATTTCAGCCTGAAGTACCAGCCGGGATGTGGGAACACTGTTACCGATGCGTTTCCCGGACGTGCACAAGAAGGGCTGGACAGGGAGGGAGAGTGGGAGGGCGTTCTTACCCCTGGAGTCAAAGCCATGTGCCGGTTTTCTATCACGGAGAAGGCAGAGGAAAGGCAAAGGCAGGATCGATAAAAATGGAAGATCATTTGGGAGCTTCTGATGGTGCCGTCCACAAGCTCACGGTAACCTGACTGCTCTGAGGAGAAAGCGTTTGCCAGAATTCAGCCCGGGGGAAGTGGCGGCCGCTGAGCGAGATGACCTGGGCATTGGTCCCATTTAGTCAGCGGTTGCGAAAGCGGACATGACCCAAACAGACAAGATGAAACATTCTGCTGTGTCTCTACTACCGAGTGAATGGCTCGGACTGGAATGGAGAAACCAGATCCAATACAGGGTCACGTCGGCTCTGGACCGGCCTTAGCACTCTCAGCTGGCTCTGCCTCAGAAGTATCAGAGGATTGTGTTAAAGCCGTTTCAAGGTGATTCTGGCCATTTGGGGATTGAAAGACCTTTGGATTGCTCAGTGATCGATTCCACTGGCCCCGAATGACGCCGGAAATCGAAGAGAATTGCAAGCGGTGCACTCGATGTATAGGGAGGGAGACGCTGTCTACGAGGTCCACTCCGTTGTCCCACTTGCAGAGTGCGGCGACCCTTGACCTCGTCTGTATAGATGTCCTGTCAATAGAGCCAGATGCCAGCAACATGGGAATTGTCCTGGTCATTAGAGATCACGACATCAGATATGCACAAGCCTTCCCTACCAAGGATCGGGGTACGTCCACGGTGGCCAAGGTGTTATGGGAGAAGTATTTCATTTCTTAAGACCTCCCCAGGCTGACAAATAGTGATCAGGGACGGAGTTTCGGGAGTAGGCTCTTACATGAGTTACTGAGCATTCTTGGAGTTGAGAACTGCGCCCTATCACCCGCATACTATGAATGTGGTCAACATACTGGGCATCCGGTCCACTGAGACAACTGTACCCGAAATGAAGCTACCGGGTACTCGCCGTATTATCTCATGTTTGGGCGCGAGGAGAGATTGCCCGTCGATCTCCGTTTTGCGACTGGCGAGGAAGATCTACCACAGAAGACTTATCTGAAGTATGTGTCCGATATAAGAATGGAGCTGAACAAGGCCTATGAATTAGCTGAGGTCTCGGCTACCAAGCAGAACCAAAGAATTGAGAGGAGGTATGATCAAAATGTCATGTTCTCCCAACGCATGTCTGGAGTCATAGCCCTCATAATGAATTTGGGGCTACCTGGGAAGCATAAGTTGGCTGATCTCTGGGAGCTACGCCCTATGTAATGGAGACTCAAATGCCAATCGTACTAGTTTTGTGGGTGATACCAGAGGGTGACAATGGACCTGTCAGGATTCTGCATCAGAACCACCTTCTACCTCTGGGGCAAGAGGTGCGTGTTAACCTAGAGGCTGACGTGGACCCTACACCTAGTAAGAGGACTCTGAAGCAACATGGAGAGACTGATGGACTCGGAAGATGAGGAAAAAGGGTTGTCGTATATGCTGCCTTTCGCCAACTCCCCAAAAATTCAGGAAGAGATTTTCAACTTTTCTCTCGCTGAGGCAGGTGACCTGGGCGTGGTGGGGACGGGGTGAGTGTGGGGGATTATCAGTGCTCGGGCAGGCGTGCAGCGGGACCAGGAAGCGGGTCTAGGCTCCAGAGTAACTGGGGATGAAGCTGAGTTGAGGAATCCGAGTTGCAGGAAGGCACGAGTGATAGACCGGGGGAAGCCTCGTCGTGTATATCAGAGGTATCCCAAGGAGTGTCTGAAACTGAAGAAGTAGATGAGATAAGGAGGTCTCAAAGAATCAGGAGACCCCCAGACAGGCTGGTCTATGTAGCACCAGGGGAACAGAGTGCTATGACTATCCCCCTAGTGAGATATGTCACTGCATTTTACAAACAGATGGGAGTTGATGACATCACGAAATTCTATTGAAAGCTGTGTTATTAATATGAGGACAAATTATTTCCAAGTCATGAGATCATGACTATTCTGGTGTGGGGAGAGTGTAAAGTCCTGGTTCCTACTTTTACTGTTATGCTGTATGTGTTTCATATTGGCAGTTCTGTATAAACAGCTTGCTTTCAGCTTGTTTGACTTATGGTTGAACAAAAGCACGTGTGCCATCCAATTAGGATGGTTGAATTAAGGGGATGTTTCTCTAGTGAGGGAAACCAAGGTTGGGCTTGGGTTCCTGTTCGACTGGAGATGGGGAGAGAAGACGTTGGGGAGGACCGGCCGTAGCATAGGGTCCGGTGGGAGACCCGTTTGTTCGAGATGGATTGCAAGCGACGTCCGGAAGGTGGTGTGGGCTTTCACCTTGACCGAGGACCCAGCGCCGGAGTGACAGAGAAGTTCCAGATGAACTCCATTTGTCTGTTTAATTTCGATTGGACTTTTTTTTTTTGGTTATTCGTTCCTAACCTTTTAATTAAGTTAAGGCTCATAAATATAGTTGTTTTAATCGTATGCACAGTAGAGTCTGTTATTTGTAATAGGATAGCAAATTACGCAGCATCCACACATCCCGGGGTTTGAGGTAGGATCGAGCCGTCTCAATCTCACGAGTTTGGCGGGAATTGAGAGTGCCGTCCTTAGACCTACGCAGCCAAGGAAACCAGGGTGTTTCACCTATATACTAGTGCATGTGGCCAGACACACAAAGATCACAAGTTAGAGGAATGAAGAATTTAAGTGGCAGGAACAAGAAAGTCGAGGATAAGCAGGAGCGGTTATTCATTCGCATGTCTTTTTTACAAAGCACAGGAGACGTGTCTTTCAACGTTCAATGAAGAACGCAAAGTTAACAGATGTACCACTCCATTTCTGTTTTTTCTGAATGGAGAGAAAATCTGTATGAACATAGAACATAGAACAGAGATATTTACAGCACATTACAGGCTCTTCGGCTCACAGCAGAGGGACCTACTCCAGCGACTGCCTGGAATTTTCCCAACGCTTAGCCCGCTGTTTTGCTAAGCCCCATGTCCCTGGATCATAGTGGATCTGTCACATCCAGGACCAGGACATAATGGTGGCGAGGGAAAATCAGCTGAAGAATGTTCCCTTCAAAATGCTGAAAGACGTGGAGTTGGAGAGAAAAAAGAAGATTTGTGAAGGTTGGTAGAATCTTGCTGACTAATAGATGTTGAAAAGCATGAAGACCAGGCAAATCTCACCGTGCTGAACTTGGGAGAGTTGTGGGGAGGATATGGAGAAGAAATAATGGAAATACAGAAAGGAATTTCATTATATTGGTAGAAAATAATTTAAACGACAGACAGAACTTCAGAGAAAGGTGTGGGGAAACTTCCAACGTGGAAAAGTACGACGGAGACATGGAAACAGTAAGAATGTAATAAAGCTCCAAAGGGGCAGGATGACGGTGTGGAATGGATGCAGGAGGGCGGAGCTGAGGAGATCCATGGAGTGAATACAAGAAACAGAAATGAACTGAACCAAACTTACACATTAGAAAGGACACAAAGGGAATTTTCCCCAGGTGAGGAGTTAAGAAACGGGACAATTTGGAACTGTGACAGAAAGAATATTTCATAATCTGGTCCGTGAAGTCTGTGTTTCGGTTCACGGTCCAGCCCATGGTTCCTTGTTCCGGGGTTTCTGGTTTTACCCAGTTTCTGTGTGGGCACATGTTTCTCGTTTTGACGCTGAGACATAAATACCTCTGTAAACCAGGAATTCCCTGCTGCACTGTTCTGTTCCCCTCCTTGTCTTTCTTCCCATCGCCTGGCACTCTTCCTGGATACCTCGCCTGACCCCCTGCCTGCTCACCTAGCCTGAATACCACGCCTGTATCGCTAAAGTCTTACCAACGGAGCAAGACCGGATCCTTGTTAGGTTTAGATAAGGAACTGTCTTTCGTTGTGTGGAATTGTCTCTCGGTGTGCACGCGTTCGCTAGGTGGGTCCGGCCGTTTGCCTCCACCTAGTGTTGGGATCTGTCTCTCTGTCCACGTCTTCACTAGGTGGGTCCGGCCGTTTGCCGCCACCTTGTGTTGGCATCCGTCTCTTCACGTTCAGTGTTCTGTGTGTGACTACCGACTCTGCGTCCTCTTCCCACGGAAGGGTCCCGGCTCTGTGTTCCCTGCTCCTCTCTCTTCTTGTCCAAGACTCCATGCTCCTGAAGGCCCTCGTCCAGTCCGTGCCTAGTCAAGTCCTATCCGAATCCTGTCCATATGCCTTTACCTGTCCTTGTGTCTCGCCCTACCCAGGAGTTCCACACCCAAGCCATGTCCAGTCCTGTAACTCGTCTTGCCCTCGGCTACTTCTGGAGTCCGAGCCCGAGTAAAGTATCAGTTTCTGGGTCCTTGCCCAGTCTCTGGCTCGGAGTCCATCCCCAAGCCTCGAAGTACCCTAGCCTCAACACCAAAACCCCAGGCTACAGGCCTTAAGACCAAGACCCTACTCTACTCAAGTCCTGTTCTTTGTACTTCAGTGTCTGTGTCTTGCATTTGGGTCCATCTCCCCGCCCCCATTCTGACAGAATATCCTTTGAGGAATTTAATGAATGTTAGTAAATTTTCACCCGAAGTTCCGTGGAGTCTCAGTCTTTGAAATACTTCATAATAGCCATTTCTTAATATAAAGTCAACGAGATTAGATTCGGAACAAAACAAGAGCATCTTCGTGGGGAAATAATCGCCGTGATAATGTCTCATTAAGCAATAGCTTCTGCTTGTAATTCATATGCCCAACCGGATTTCCGCGTATTTTAATATAGGGAAGCAAGAAAGGGGTTTAAGAAGGGACTGAGAAGAGCAAGAAGCGGGCATGAGAAGGCCTTGGCGAGTAGGGTAAAGGAAAACCCCAAGGCATTCTTCAATTACGTGAAGAAAAAAAAGGATGACAGGAGTGACGGGAGGACCGATTAGAGATAAGGGTGGGAAGATGTGCCGGGAGGCTGTGGAAGTGAGAGTGGTCCTCAATGAATACTTCTCTTCGGTATTCACCAATGAGAGGGAACTTGATGATGGTGAGGACAATATGACTGAGGTTGATGTTCTAGAGCATGCTGATATTAAGGGAGAGGGGGTGTTGGAGTTGTTAAAATACATTAGGACAGATAAGTTCCCGGGGCCTGACGGAATATTCCCCAGGCTGCTCCACGAGGCGAGAGAAGAGATTGCTGAGCGACTGGATAGGATCTTTATGTCCTCGTTGTACACGGGAATGGTACCGGAGGATTGGAGGGAGGCGAATGTTGTTCCCTTGTTCAAAAAAGGTAGTAGGGATAGTACGGGTAATTATAGACCAGTGAGACTTACGTCTGTGGTGGGAAAGCTGTTGGAAAAGATTCTTAGAGATAGGATCTATAGGCATTTAGAGAATCATGGTCTGATCAGGGACAGTCAGCATGGCTTTGTGAAGGGCAGATCGTGTCTAACAAGCCTGATAGAGTTCTTTGAGGAGGTGACCAGGCATATAGATGAGGGTAGTGCAGTGGATGTGATCTATATGGATTTTAGGAAGGCATATGACAAGGTTCCACACGGTAGGATTATTCAGAAAGTTAGAAGGCATGGGCTCCAGGGAAGTTTGGCCAGGTGGATTCAGAATTGGCTTGCCTGCAGAAGGCAGAGGGTGGTGGTGGAGGGAGTTCATTCAGATTGGAGGATTGTGACTAGTGGTGTCCCACAAGGATCTGTTCTGGGACCTCTACTTTTCGTGATTTTTATTAACGACCTGGATGTGGCGGTAGAAGGGTGGTTTGGCAAGTTTGCAGACGACACAAAGGTTGGTGTTGTTGTAGATACTGTAGAGGATTGTCAAAGATTGCAGAGAGACATTGATAGGATGCAGAAGTGGGCTGAGAAGTGGCAGATGGAGTTCAACCCGGAGAAGTGTGAGTTGGTACACTTTGAAAGAACAAACTCCAAGGCAGAGTACAAAGTAAATGGCAGGATACTTGGTAGTGTGGAGGAGCAGAGGGATCTCGGGGTACATGTCCACAGATCCCTAAAAGTTGCCTCACAGGTGGATAGGGTAGTTCAGAAATCTTATGGGGTTTTAGCTTTCATAAGTCGAGGGATAGAGTTTAAGAGTCGCGATATAATGATGCAGCTCTATAAAACTCTGGTTTGGCCACAAGTGGAGCACTGTGCCCAGTTCTGGTCACCTCACTATAGGAAGGATGTGGAAGCATTGGAAAGGATACAGAGGAGATTTACCAGAATGCTGCCTGGTTTAGAAAGTATGGATTATGATCAGAGATTAAGGCAGCTAGGGCTTTACTCTTTGGCGAGAAGGAGGATGAGAGGAGACATGATAGAGGTGTACAAGATAATAAGAGGAATAGATAGAGTCGATAGCCAGCGCCTCTTTCCCAGGGCACCACTGCTCAATACAAGAGGACATGGCTTTAAAGTAAGGGGTGGGAAGTTCAAGGGGGATATTAGAGGAAGGTTTTTTACTCAGAGAGTGGTGAGTGCGTGGAATGCACTGCCTGAGTCAGTGGTGGAGGCAGATACACTAGTGAAGTTTAAGAAACTACTAGACAGGTATATGGAGGAATCTAAGGTGGGGGCTTATATGGGAGGCAGGGTTTGAGGGTTCGGCACAACATTGTAGGCCGAAGGACCTGTACTGTGCTGTACTATTCTATGTTCTATGTTCACAGTGTGATCGCTATTCCCAGGTTATTACCCAGGAGGCTATTCTCTATTGGCCCCGTTTTGTTCTACTGGAACGCTTTCAGTTACGTGTCCTTTTTCAAATGGCTTGGAGCATTCTTGTGGATGAGGTTTTGACGGGATGCGTATCTCGCCCAGTTCTCCACTGAGAGAATGCTCAGAAGTGGAAAGAATAGACAGGCTACGGAGCTGACGGATGCTACTGCGGAAATTTCACCTCAGGTGGCTGACGGATGGACGCCGCGGTGGAGGGAGGGCCGTGCGGGCATGACTGAAAGAGCGCTGAACGCTGGGATCTTGGGACTGATTCGGACGGGACATTGGAGTGAGTTAGATACAAAGGCATAGAACTATAAACCCAACGAACTCGATTTCGTTGTGCCGTTAATCGTGCAAACACTTGAGCCGGCGTGGTCTTTTGCCGGGGACATCTTGTCTCACAAATTTCACTATGCTTTTAAAGGAATAATCTGACGATTTAACAAAGCAAAAGGTAGATAGAGTTTGGATTGACTTTGGTAATGTTTCTAACAAAGCTCCCATGGTAGGTACAGAGAAGCAGAGATGAATTGGCGAAGTATTCACAAGATTAGCCTGGTAAACGGATGGAAGTAGTAGTATGCCTGCGTGTCTCTCCTCCCGGACGCCGGAAATAAGCGGCGAGCTATAGATTTGCTGCTGGGTCCTTTATTGTTTGTTAAACAAAATGTGACTTAATGCACTTTCTGAAATAAAATTGTGGTGGGACATATAGACCTTTGGACGCTTGTTTTTAGTTGCAACCTTGCAAAGCTAGGTCATGCCTCTCTGAATGCAGTGGGACAGTACAGCGAAAGGGTTTTATGTTATACTTGCATTGTATACCGAGGCTTTGAGTGGAAGAATTCCGACTCGGTCTAACAACTATACAAAGCACTGGTTATAACAGACTGAGAGCAATGATTGCAATCCTGATTGCCATGCCATAGGAAGGATGTTGTTGGAACTGAGCGATGGTAGATCGTTTCATAGTCTGCGGGGAAGGGGATAAACTACAAGGAGGAGATTGATTATTTCAAATAGAAAATAAACTGAAGGGTCCTTGTAGAAGGTTTGTTTTTATAATTATGAGTAGGTGTATATTGTACAGATAGCCAACAGCTTTGTTTTTTTCCTACCTCAGCAGTGGCTAAAACTACAGGCACATACACACTCAGATCTGAAGAGATTGTTTTCTCGCCCAGTGCTGCGTGGTTATGTCTACAGCGGACGTGCTGGATGCAGATGATAATAAAATGATGGAAATGTGGCTGGATGACCCTTGGTTAACAGAAGCAGAGCGGTATACGGACTGTATCATGGCTCTGGGGATTGGCATAGTCGGGCTGGGGCAGAATCTATGCAATATTGATTTCCCACTGCAATCTACAAGAAGGTAGCTCGGTCACAGCGCTGACCGCAGCGAATCTCCAGTGCCAGTGTAAAAGTCATTGCGATGACTCCACCTTTACCCGAGTTACCCTGCGGCCGAATGAGCCCTGAGTGTCAACGCAGCTGTCAAACGCAACGAGTGAATGAAATCAACTGTGTGATCGGATACCGGGACTGTTGATGACGTCACGGCTGCCAAGGACGCTCCTGCACGGAAATGGAGTTATATTTTATTCCAAGTCAATTCAATAGCGAGGCGCATTATACTTAAACACATAAAACCCAGATGTACATCATGACCCAATGACGGATGCCCGATGCTGAGAATTAGTACTTCATGAACATTCGAGCTTTAGGAAATTGTGTTTTGCTTTACCTGTGTTTTTTTTTTAATCAAAATTAAAAACAAAGTCCAAGGAGATTTTAACACCAGCCGCATTTCTTCTCTAAACTTAGTCTGAGTCGCTGTATAAATGCAGGCGTTCGTGCAGGAACTCAGATACATGAGCATGTAGCCGGCTTCAGTGGCGACATATGCAGAGTCGGTGTAATCACCGTCGTAATGCACGGTTCCTGCGAGTCGAGTGGTGAGAAAGCTCACGGCGGCCGTCAGCCACAACAAAATGAAACTGCCGGACACAGTAAAGAGTAAAATGATGGATTTCCGGCGGCTTTCCATCTCCGGATCCTTCTGTGTTTGACTTTTGTGACCGCGCAGTCCGCGGCGCACTTTACTGGCTAATAAAATGCGCCTCACTGTCAGACAGTTAAACAGGGTTATCAGAACAAAAGGTAATACAACCGTTAAAATACTCTGCAGAAAGGAGAATGCGACTCCCACAAGACACGTCCTGAACCACGAGCTCGGCTGACAGCCCCATTGAATACCGTTAGCTACACGTACAGGTTTAAACTCAAATAGATACGGGACATTCTGTAAATGCACCAGGAACGGCACGGTTATAATGCCGGTAACAGCTGTCCTCAGTGTGCAATATTTCGCTTTAAGCTTCTGACAACAGATCGCTACAAACCGATCGGCTGTGAATAGGACAGTGTACCAGACCGAAGTTTGCAGGCAGGTCGACGTGAAGTACAGGACGACCTTACAGGCAGATGTGTAGGACAGGAAGGAGAACGCAAAGTGGTACATGACTATATGATACGCAATTACACAGACAATCATCACCAGGAGATCTGCCGTTGCCATTGCAGCCATGTAGTGGGACATACATTTGGAAAGGCCGCAGTTCCCTCGGAAGAGAACCACCATTGTCAATAGGTTCGCTAAGGAAAGAGTCATAAATTGTGAGTTAGAAATAGGGCTAGGAGAAGTGTTCTTGGAATCCAATGTGAAAATACTATTCCGACAGTGATCGGCAGGATTACCGTGGAAATATAACCATTTAACCACGTAACAATTACAGCACGGAAACAGGCCATCTCGGCCCTTGTAGTACGTGCCGAACGGTTACTCTCACCTAGTCCCATCGACCTGCACTCAGTCCATAACCCTCTATTCCTTTCCTGTCCATATAGCTGTACAATTTTACTTTAAATGGCAATATAGAACCTGCCTCTACCACTTCCACTGGAAGCTAATTCAACACAGCTGCAACTCTCTGAGTAAAGAAGATCCCCCTCGTGTTACCCCTAAAGTATTGCCCCCTAACTCTCAACTCATGTCCTCTTGCTTGAATCTCCTCCCGTCTCAATGGAAAAAGCCTATCCACGTCAGCTCTATCTATCCTCCTCATAATTTTAAATACCTCTATCAGGTCCCCCCTCCCAACCTTCTACGCTCCAAAGAATAAAGAACCAACATGTACAAAATCTCTCTGTAACCTAGGTGCTGAAACCCGGTTAACATTGTAATAAATCTTCTCTGTACTCTCTATATTTTGTTGACATCTTTCCTATTATTCGGTGACCAGAACTTACACAATGCTCCAAGTTTAGCCTTACCAATGCCTTTTACAAATTTAACATTACATCCCAACTGCTATACTCAATGCTTTGATTTATAAAGGCCGGTTTAACAAAATTCCACCTTTAGGGAACTATGGACCATTATTCCAAGATCCCACTGTTCTACTGTATTCTTCAATGCCCTACCATTTACCATGTATATCCTATTGATTAGTCCTACCAAAATGTAGCACGTCACACTTATCAGCTTGAAACTCCATTAGGCATCAATCAGCCCACTCTTCTAACTGGCCTAATTCTGTCTGCAAGCTTTGAAAATCTACTTCATTATCCACAACACCACCTATCTTAGTATCATCTGCATACTTACTCATCCAATTTACCACCCTATCATCCAGATCATTAATGTATATGATGAACAATATTGTACCCAGTACAGATCCAGTAATGAGAGCGGGGAGGATAGTCACACAGTGCAAGGGAGGAACGCCTGTGAGGAGTTGCACCGTGACTGATGAGAATTAGAAATGACTGGAGTGAGATTAGAGTAATTCACTAAGGAATGTCTGTGAGGAGTTGCACCGTGACTGATGAGAATTAGAAATGACTGGGGTGGGATTAGAGTAATTCACTAAGGAATGTCTGTGAGGAGTTGCACCGTGACTGATGAGAATTAGAAATGACTGGAGTGGGATTAGAGTAATTCACTAAGGAATGTCTGTGAGGAGTTGCACCGTGACTGATGAGAATTAGAAATGACTGGAGTGGGATTAGAGTAATTCACTAAGGAATGTCTGTGAGGAGTTGCACCGTGACTGATGAGAATTAGAAATGACTGGAGTGGGATTAGAGTAATTCACTAAGGAATGTCTGTGAGGAGTTGCACCGTGACTGATGAGAATTAGAAATGTCTGGAGTGGGATTAGAGTAATTCACGACATGGAAAGGAAGAAGTGATTGAGAAAACACAGGAATGAAATGGAGAGAGAGGAGGGATGATGGAGTGGGAGGAGTGAGGCAAGCGTACAGAGAGTGACGACTGTTTAAGGAGAGTTGGGCCGAGAGATCAATGACAGTGACGGTCCTACTGGAAGGAAGGAAGAAGAGACTGAGTGATGCAGGGAGACTGAATGCTGAGAGAGGAAGATAAGAGCAGAGGGTTTTGAGAAGCAAGGGTAGAAGTATTAAATATCAGAGTAGAGGCTGTGTGTGCAGGGACTGCAAGCCCAGATATAGATTCCCACTCCGACACAACTTGGGAATTCCATGGATCAGCGACTGGAGAGCCTGTTCCAGGTTTCACCACCACCCCTGCAGAGTCAGCAAGCCCAGCTGCAGCTTCCCGGTCAGACGCCACTCGGGAACCCCAGGGATCGGCAACTGGACAACATGTCCCAGTTTTGTTCATGAACAGGCATTGGAGGGTTTTGGTTTATTTTCAAATAAAACGCCTCTTTTTCAAATTGTTGTTCCGTTGGCTACCCACTATAATTCTACTTCCCATTCCCATTATGATAAGACGGTCCATGGACTCATCTACTGTCAAGATGTGAGTTCCCTGAGGGTGGAAGAACGACACCACAAAGTCCGTCAAGGTAGACTCCAAGTTGTGGTGGCACAGTAGCACAATGCGTTAGAGTCGACCCGCGTTCGATTCCTGTTGTGGTCCGTAAGGAGTTCATACGTTCTCCCCGTGACCACGTGGTTTTCCACTGGAGGATCTAGTTTCCTCCCACAATCCAAAGACATACCGATTGGACCATAACCATATAACATTACAGCACGGAAACAGGCCATCTCGGCCCTTCTAGTCCATGCCGAACTCTTACTCTCACCTAGTCCCACCGACCTGGAGTCGGCCCATAACCCTCCATTCCTTTCCTGTCCATATATCTATCCAATTTAACTTTAAACAAAGACATCGAACCTGCCTCAACCACTTCTGCTGGAAGCTCGTTCCACACAGCTACCACTCTCTGAGTAAAGAAGTTCCCCTTCATGTTACCCCTAAACTTTTGGTGAATCTCCCCCATTCTCAATGGAAAAAGTCTATCCACATCAACTCTCTCAATCCCCCTCATAACTTTAAACACCTCTATCAAGTTCCCCCTCAACCTTTTGGGCTCCAAAGAATAAAGACCTAACTTGTTCAACCTTTCTCTGTAACTTAGGAGATGAAAACCAGGCAAAATTTTAGCAAATCTCCTCTGTGCTCTCTAAATTTTATTGACATCTTTCCTATAATTTGTTGACCAGAACTGTACACAATACTCCAAATTTGGCCTTACCAATGCCTTATACAAATTCAACATTACATCCCAACTCCTGTACTCAATGCTCTGATCATTAAAGGCCAGCAAACCAAAAGTTGTCTTCACCACCCTATCCCCATGAGATTCCACCTTCAGGGAACTATGCGCCATTATTCCTAGATCCCTCTGTTCTACTGCATTCTTCAATACCCTACCATTTACCATGTATGTCCTATTTTGATTAGTCCTACCAAAATGTAGCACCTCACATTTTTCAACATTAAACTCCATCTGCCATCTTTCAGCCGACTCTTCTAACTGGCCTAAATCTCTGCAAGTTTTGAAAGCCTACTTCATTATCTAAATTGCCACTTATCTTAGTATCATCTGCATACTGACTCATCCAATTTAGCACCAAATCATACAGATCATTAATGTATATGACGACCATATTGGACCCAGTATAAATCCCTGAGGCACACCACTAGTCACCGGCGTCCAACCCGACAAACAGTTATCCACCATACTCTCTTCCGTCTCACATCCAGCCACTGTTGAATCCATTTTAATACTTCAATATTAATACCTAACGATTGAACCTTCCTAACTAACCTTCCGTGTGGAACCTTGTCAAAGGCCTTACTGAAGTGCAGATAGACAATAGCCACCTCTTTACCCTCGTCAGCTTTCCTAGTAACATCTCCACAAAATTCAATAAGATTTGTCAAACATGACCTTCCACTCACAAATCCATGTTGACTGTTCCTAATCAGACACTGTCTGGCCAGATAATTATATATTCCATCTCTAAAAATGCTTTCCATTAACTTAGCCAACGCTGACGTCAAGCTTACAGGCCGATAATTGCTAGGTTTACTCTGAGAACCTTTTTTTTTAACAATGGAACAACGTAAACAATACGCCAATACTCCGGCACCATCTCTGTTTGTAATGACATTTGAAATATTTCTGTCAGAGCCCCTGCTGTTTCTACGCTAACTTCCCTCAAGGTCCTAGGGGATATCCTGTCAGGACCCGGAGACTTATCCACTTTTATGTTCCGTAAAAGCGCCAATACTTCCTCTTCTTTAATCATCATAGTTTCCATAACTTCCCTACCTGTTTCCGTACCCTTACACAATTCAATATTCTTCTCCCCAGTGAATACCGAGGAAAAGAAATTATTCAAAATCTCCCCCATCTCATTTGGTTCCACACATAGCCGTCCACTCTGATCCTCTAAGGGACCAATTTTATCCCCCACTATCCTATTGCTATTAATACAACTGTAGATACTCTTTGGATTTATTTTCACCTGACTTGCCAAAGCAACCTCGTAACTTCTTTTAGCTTTTCTAATTTCTTTCTTAGATTCTTTTTACATTCTTTATATTTCTGCAGCACCTCATTTACTCCATGCTGCCTATATTAATTGTAGATATCTCTCTTTTTCCGAACTGTGTTTCCAATATCCCTTGAAAACCATGGCTCTCTCAAATTTTTAACCTTTCCTTTCAACCTAAAAGGAGCATAAAGAGTCTGTACCTTCAAAATTTCACGTTTACATGACCTCCATTACTCTATTACATTCTTCCTATAAAACAAACTGTCCCAATCCACTCCTTCTAAATCTCCTCAAAGTAAGCCTTTCTCCAATCATAAATCTCAACCCTGGGTCCAGACCTATCCTTCTCTATAATTATATTGAAACTAATGGCATTGTGATCACTGGACCCGAAGTGCTCCCCAACACATACCTCTGTTACCTGACCTATTTCATTCCCTAACAGGAGATCCAACACTGCCCCTTCTCAAGTTGGTACCTCTATGTATTGCTGCAAAAAACTACCCTGCACACATTTTAAAAACTCCGAACCATTCAGTCCTTTTACAGTATGGGCTTCCCAGTCTATGTGTGGAAATTTAAAATCTCCCACAATCACAACTTTGTGCTTACTAAATGTCTGTTATCTCCTTACAAATTTGCTCCTCCAATTCTCGTTCCCCATTAGGTGATCTATAATACACCCCTATAAGTGTTACTACACCTTTCCATTCCTCAATTTCAGCCAAATAGCCTCCCTAGACGAGCCCTGTAATCTATCCTGCCAGAGCACCGCTGCAATATTTTCTCTGACAAGCAATGCAACACCTCCCCCTTTTGTCCCTGCGATCCTATCACACCTGAAGCAAAGAAACCCAGGAATATTTAGTTGCCAATCACACCCCTCCTGCAACCATGTTTCACTAATAGCTCCAACATCATACATCCAGGTATAAATCCATGCTCTAAGCTTAACCACTTTTCTTCCAATGTTCCTCGCATTAAAATAAATGAATTTATGAAAATTTCCACTTCTTACTCTCTGTTTATCACTAATGGTGCCAACGACTTTACTATCTCCTTTTCCTTCCTTCTCTCCGCCCTTGCATCTAGTTTAAATCCACTGGAGCCTCTCCAGCAAACCTACTTGAAAGAATATTTGTCTCCCTCCAGTTCACATGTAAGCCGTGCCACCGGAATAGGTCTCACCTTCTCTGGAAAACCGCCCAATTATCTATAAATCTGAAGCACTTCCTTCTGCACCACGTCTTCAGCCACGTGTTGATCTGCGCTATCTCACTATTTCTAAACCCGCCTGCACGTGGCACTGATAGCAATCCTGATACTGCTATCCTGGATGTCCTGTCCTTTAACTTGGCGCCTAACTTCCTAAACTCACTTTTCAGGACCTCCTCACTCTTCCTACCCACGTCATTTGTCCCTAGATGGACCAGACAGCTGGCTGCTCACCCTCCCTCTTGAGAATACTGAGAACTCGATCCGAGACACAATATTCCGGACCTTGGCACCAGAGAGACAACAGACCATCTGGGATTCTCGATCTCTTTCACAGAAACCCCTAACTGTCCCCCTAACTATCGAATCCCTTATCACTACTTCTCTCCTCTTTTCCCTCCTTCCCTTCTGAGCTGAGGGTCCAGTCTCGGTGCCAGAGACGCAACCTATGCAAATTTTCCCTGATAAGGTGTCCCCATCAACAGTATCCAAAATGATATACTTATTATTGGTGGGGACGGCCACAGGGGTGCTTTTCCCATTCTGTCTATTCCCCTTCCCTCTCCTGACAGTCACCCAGCTACCTGTCTCCTGACTCTTAGGGGTGACTATCTCTCTGTAACTCCTGTTTATTTCTGCCTCTGCCTCCCGAATGATCCGAAATTCATCCAGCTCCAGCTCCAGTTCCCTAACTCGGTTTGACAGGAGCTGCAGCTGGATGCACCTTTCACAGGTGTAGTCATCAGGGACAATTGTGCTCGCCCTGACTTCCCACATACTGCAAAGAGAGCACTCAGCTGCTCTAACTGCTGCCCCCATTATCTACTGTTAAGGTAATTAAAATAATCAAGCATGTTTCAAAAGAGAATAAAACTCCTTATTTAGTGAACTAAAAATGATCGGAGCTGAACTGTGCATTTGCTCCTGGTTAAGTTGCTGGTGACGTGCTCTGAATTTCACCTTGGCGATGTAACCGGGAGGGGGCAGCACTGCTCCTGGTTAAGTTGCTGGTGACGTGCTCTGAATTTCACCTTGGCGATGTAACCGGGAGGGGGCAGCACTGCTCCTGGTTAAGTTGCTGGGGACGTGCTCTCGATGTCACCTTGGCGATGTAACCAAGAGGGGGCAGCACTGCTGCTCACTCGCCATGACAACCCAGAAAAATAGGGGAGATCACCATTTTCTCCTATATCTCCCTTGCGCCCGACATTCCCTACCCGTGGGACCATCATTTCAATGGCTGTTACCTTCGAAGCCACATTCAGGCACCAGCCGTAGGGAATGAGAGCCATGACAGAGCTGAACACAGTAGCTGTAGGAGGATCGGCTGATGTGCAGCCGGCAGATTCCACTCAACGAAACTCTCATTATTATTGAGTCGCTACTGGCCCGGAGTAAGAGGGGTCGTGCCCGCTGTCGGTCACTAGTCCCAGGGCGAAACCGATGCACTCGTTTCCTCCGTTTAGTCAATGAATGAGCGTAGGGCCTGGTGAACAGAATCGAACTTCACTGACCCGTCCAGTGTCACTTGTACACAATCTAGCTTAAACTCCAATAGTTTCAGAAACGTCCATCAATAAATAAGCTCTTCCACTTGGATACATCCACCATTTTTGATCACATTCATTATCATCTTAAAGGTGCGATAGGGAGAAATTGTTTCAAATCCCCAGGTGGATACCCCATTCTTGTGCTAGCTATATTTACTATAATTCCGAAATGGTTCGGGTAAGACATGTAATGAAAGGTCTGATTGTAAATCCACAAAGGTCGGTGTGGGGGGAGGGTGAGTGCAGGTGAGCGAGAGAAAGAGAAAGCGAGAGAGAGAGAAAGTGGGGCGGAGAGTGGGAAGAGAGAGAGGACGGAGGGTGAGAGAGACAGCGAAGAAGAGAGAGAGAAAAAGAGAAAGAGAGTGACAGAGAGAGAGAGAGAGAGAGAGAGAGAGACAGACAGACAGACAGAGAGAGAGAGAGAGAGTTCAGCTACAGCAGCAGTTGGTACAATCCACAATGTTCCCACAATTCGTACTGTTCTACTGCTCCTTCACCAAAAGTTAGGTCACAAAATATATTTCAATCTGTAACAATCCGCGGTATCAAATGTACGCTGACAGTGGTTAACAGCGGAGAGGATTGATCTCTCTGAATTTCAGCAGCATCGTTTGCGCTGAACTTTGGAGGGAGTGCAGCGGCAGTGAACTTGATCCTGCATCAGCGCATAGAGCGGAGACAAACCGCTCAGCAGCAGTAGTCTACCGTGTCTCCGCGCTGGGCTGGTTTCGCCCATAAACAACACCCAGTGAAATGACTGTTAATAGAAGACCGTCCCTTTCATTTCAGACAGAGGATGTGTCGACTTACCCGGAACACCGAAAGCTGTGAGGATAGGGTAAAATACAATCCTTACTTGCCGGATTGTCGGTAGAGCCATTTTCGGGTATTGTACAAAATGTACAGCACTCCTAGCACGATGTGCCAGTCGCCTGCGTTCTGATCTCGCTGCCCTTTTATACATTAATCTATACCCCGGTTAAAAAATCAACAACAGCAACAAAGTTTGCACAGCAACTCGAGTTGGTTACAGTCAGTTAACAAACAAGGTGCCGTTTCTATTTCTGTGCTCTCTTGGCACCACGGGGAATACTTAGAGTTCAGTCCATAACACCGTCTTGTAAAGTAGACAATCAGAAACTTTTTAAAGCTGTTCCACGCATTCCGGATTGAAATACCAGTCATGACCTATCACCTACTTCTATTGTTGCCTTCACATTCATTTTATTTGATATTAATTGTATGATATCTCGCTCCATATCTCACAAAGCCAATGTTAGCTTTGAGTTAGCTCACGATTTATCCTGAAACCAATCCCACATCGTATGAACTTTACAGCGGGCTTGCACAGTCTGCGTTATTTGCCCAATGTAATTGTAGACCACACGGATTTCATCACCTTATTCCAACTTTGTTCACACTTCTTCAGTCAAACTGAACTCACCAACCCATTGTGCGGACGTGATTGACAACGACAGCACGAAATATATTGAAGTAACCCCTGATTTTTGACATTGAAGGTTAAGAATCTTTATAATAACCTCTGTGATGAATATTACCGATATCAAATGCACATCGGCTTTTCTGGCTCCGAATAAGGTCTCAATAAATGGCGGTGCATATTATGGATCATCACTGGCTCCTCATTTCCATCATCAGAATCGGAACCAGCATCACGTTTACTATCTCCAGTAAATGTCGTGAAATGTGTGTGCAGTGGAACACGTCCAAAAGCACTAAAATAATCAATAAATAAATAAACAAGAGAGGTAGCACAAAGAAACGTAAACAGTGACGTAGTTTTTTTTTAATTTAGAAAAGTTTAGGAATACTTTAGAAAGCCGACGCTAGAAGAGAATAAGTTCAACTAAGATATACGAGGCTTAGCGAGTATTTTGGTGATACTGACGACAACTCCCTGAACTTCTACATAGCCGTGGACAAGGATATGAGCAGAATATATTGGGATGTGTTTAATTTGGGGGAGTACCCATCATGATGCTGTCAGGCAGGAACCAGGAGATGTGAACTGGGAACGGATGTGTTCCGGGAAATGCCCAACAGAAATGTGAAGGTTGTTTAGGGTGACCTTGCTTGGCGTTCTGGGTAGGTTTGTCCCGCTGAGGTAGGGAAAGTATGCTAACTCGAAGGGGTCATAGCTGTGACGAGATGTGGAATATCCATTCCCGAGGAAGAAAGAAGCACGCTGAACGCTTAAGAAGCAGAGATCATCAGAGACGATTCTGGAGAGTTACAAAGTCATCACGAAGGAGCCAAACAGTGGACATAAGTGTTAGGATTGTTCATTGGCGAAGAGGAGAACAGGAGGACGACAGCGTAGAAACGATGAAAGATACAAGAGGAAAGAAACATGTGCCTGGAGTCGCAGGCGGTAGTGGATGTTGTTAATGAATGCTTTGCTTCAGTATACACCAGTGCAGAGCTTCCCAACAGAGTTGATGCCGTGGACCAGCACTATTAAGCAAGGAGTCCATAGACCACAGAGTAAGAACACCAGAAGGGACTTGATGAATGTGGGAGCAGCGTGAACAGGCTGATATGCTGGAATATGTCAAGGTTTATAGAGAATGTGCATTGGAGATTTTGAAGAGTATGAAGACCCCGTGTCCGAACGGAATATTGCTCATGTTACTACGGGATGCGTGGAAAGAGATCGTTTCGACTTTGGTGATTATTTGTGAGTCATCACTGACCACAAAAATAGGACCAAAGGATTAGATGGTGGGAGGGTATGACAAGTGTCATTATTTTCATCAACAAAAGGTAACAGGATTCACCCTGGAAATGATAGACCAATGGCTCTTACTCAATGATGGCAAAATTGCGGAGATTTCCTGGCGATACAATTTAAGAGGTCTCCGCACATCAACCTGTAACTGAAACTTAGACTTCCTCACCAGTCGTACCCAGACGGTGAAACTAAACAGGTGAACATCAAATCCTCAAACCCTGAGCACAGGTCCCTTACAGTGGCGTGTACTGCGCCCACTGCTCTACTCTCCCTTCGCCTATGACTGCACTCTTGTTCATGCTACAAACTCAATCATCATAGTCGCAGAGGACACAGCAGTGATTGGACTAATCACAAAGTTTAATGAATCTACAGACAGAGAGGATGGACTTCAGCCTTCCACTCAACATCAAGAAGACAATAGAAATGACAGTCGACTTCAAAAATGCAAGAAGTCTCGAACAAGCCCCATTGTTTCTAACCGGTGACGTAATGGAGAGCGTCATCAAGTACAAGGTTTTGGTGATGAATATCACCGAGGTGCGCTCTCGGTCCATCATCAAAACCTCATTAGCAGCAAAAACACAACAGTGACTATACTGTATGAGGTGATTAGGGAGAGCTAATCTGTCTCAAACCTTGTTGGTCAACATTTTATGTGCTATACTCTAGATATAGCGAGACAGACTGCAATCCGCTCAAACGGTCGATAAGGTTGGCTCAGAACATCGCTGGGCCTCCACTACCGGACCCGGAGACAATCTTCAAATCTAGAACTCATCCGATTCCTGATATTGTCTGCTTAATTTCCCGCCATCTGGTAGGAGACAGGGAATCATCTTCTCCATGACAGTAGACTGAAATAACTTCTTCCCGAGGGCTTTTGTTCTGCTGAATAATGCTACATCCTGGCTTGTCAATGGCCTTTGAGTTCAACCGAAAATACTTATTGATGGAAATCCAGTTTCTTTTTTTTTTAATAAATCCGCACCACAAGAATTGCAAATATCTGTTTTTGCCCAGTATGCGGGAGGAAAGTAATTTCGTTGTCTTGAGCAATGACAATGAAGTTCCATTTTATTCTATTCGTCTGCAGAAGCACATTCTGATTAGGGATATTCCACAGTACTTTCAGAAGAGCAGACCATGTCTCACGAACCTGAGTGAATTCCGTGAGGAATTGGCCAGACATATTAATTAAAAACCGAGGACTGGAGGTTGTGAAAATTGATTATAGTATGGTATTTTCTCCCATTCAGTAAGCTCATTCAGGAAGGCAGGAAGCATGAGTTCCAGGGAAAATTACCTGTGTGGATTCAGAGTTGGTTTGGCAGATAACAGAGGCTGTGGTAGCCTCCATGAGCTGGAGCAATGAGTGCAAGAGTTAATAGATGATTTGGCAGCTCTATAAAACCCTGCTGAATCCGCATTTACTGTCTTCTGTCCCGTTCCGGTCGTCGCATTATAGGAAGGATGTTGAAGCGTTAGAGCCGGAGCAGGAGAGATTTACCGTGATTGTGAAGAGAGGTTGAGCGAGATAAGAATTTTCTTTAGGAGGACAGGATATGAGCTGTGACGTCAGAAGGGTGTAGAGGATGATGAGAGGCAAAGGTCGATTGCACAGCAAGAGATACTGCATGTTTCCCAGGCAGAAATGGCGAATACATGGAGGCAGAACTTAATGGAGTTGGGCGGAGAGTATTGTGGTGATGGCAGAGGCATTTCTTCTACACACTGAGTGGTGCGTACGTGAAACCCTCTGTAATTAGTGACGTAGCGTCATATACGTTAGGGACATTCCATAGACTCTCAGATAGGCACCTAGATGAATGGAAAGATGATGGCTCTGTTGTTGGAAAGGGTCAGATTGATCTTGGAATAGACTAAAACGTGGGAACAACCGAGTACCTACGATGCCATATTGCTGGAACGTTCAGGGTGTGACTTGTGACTAGGTACCTCCTTACTGAAGACAGTAATGCCAAGTGTTCTGCACCTTGAGGGTCCTTAATGATGGATGCCGTCTTGTTTAGGCATTGCATTTTGAATATGGTGGGGAGCCTGGAGATGACAACTTTACAACACTTTGTGGCTTTTCCCGATCTTCTGTATTAGCACCTCCAAACCTGACGGTGATGTAACAGCCTGCACACTGTCCATGGTGCATTTGTATAAAATGTCTGGAGTCTTTTGAGACATCATAAATCTTCTCAAACTTCCTCGTAATTGCATTAATTCTTCTATCCTAACACATCATCTACAGAGCTGTGGACCCACGGGAAATGGAAGCTGCTCGGCCTTTCCTCTGCTGACTCATCGAGGCAAACGTACCTGTTTACAGTCCAAATTTCAAAGTGACTTCATTATGAATGTACACTGTTTCAACATTTAGATCCGTCTCCTTACAAATAACCACAAAACCAAAAATAGCGAATAGAACCAGTTAAGAAAGAAAACAGTTAATCACCCGCTGTGCAGGGCAAAAACAAAAAGACCAATGCTGCAAACAATAAACATAAGCAAATAACATTCAGAACTGAAGTTGAGGAAAGTGAGTCCCCCCCCCCCCACAAACAGGAAGCCAGACATTGCAACAACCGATTCAAGAACATGTCCCTGCCCCAGTTCAAAGCGACGTCCATTGTCCAAACTGTCCCGTCGATGAAAACGTCCAAACATCGCGTCGTTCCTCGCTTTAGGACCCGGGCCTGCTGCTTCGATACTCTCTCGGGTCTGGCCTCACCACCTCGATTCTGCTCGTTCCGAATTTTCCAATTCGGTCCCACTTTAAAATCGATCTAATCTCGGATCTGTACTCGGTCTCGGGCAAGGGGCCGGGCTCTGCCTCGCCTCCTCTCGCCTCTGCTCTGCCACATCGAATCGCATCAGTCCGCTCCAGCGATGGCTGTACATTGGCTCGTTCTCGGATCTCCGACCTGGACCCCAACGGATTGATTCGGCCTTCAAGGCAGCAGCGTCCAGCGCTTTCGAGCTTTCACTTCACACCGCAAAAAAGCCAGTTCAGACGGGCGGTTCAAAAGCTCAACTCCAAATAGAAAGTTATAAGTTTTTGTGTGCAGCGATCGTTTACCAGAATAAATTTATTAATACCGTTTTTAGTTGTTTTCTTTGTTTTTTATTGCCGCCGATAAGTGGTCACTGAGCTTCACCACCACCATCTTAAACCGGAAGCTTTTCCGCCTCTTCCTACTTCTATTTCCTGTAGACCACAATCAATTCAATAGTTTAGATGACGTTGAGTGCAAGGCTGTTGTTGTGACATCACTCACTCTGCGGATCTACCTCACTCCTGCACCGTTCCTCGTCACCCTCTGAGATCCTGCTTACAACAGTTGTATTATCGGCAAAATTATTAATAATGTCTGAGCAGTACCTATGCCACTGTTACAATTAAAGAACGTTTACTGTGTCATCTGCAGCCGAATAGGCCTGGTGTAGTCGTAGTCACCCGGATATAATGAACACGATCACACGGACAGAATTAGTAGACCAAACCTAACGGAATAAGCGCCCAATCCCGTGATGTCACATGACACACCAATAAGGAGTCGCCCTGTGGATTGGACACCTCTCCACACTGTAAGTTTTTTTTTAGGTGAAGCCAACTGGATAATATTCCTCCTGTTTTCTGGTCCATTCTGATAGGCGTAATCCAGAAACCCCAGGCTCGATTGATAGTCCGGATTCAGTGTTGTCAACTGGGAATTCTCTTCCACAAGTTGTGGGGCTAACCCGGCTTGTTTACTAGCCAGTTGTGGAACGAGGGATTCACTTGGCCATCCCCTGAGGTAGTCTAGATGTCGGCGGCATACACTCAAGTGCTCAAGTAACCATCTTCAAGCCTTGAAGGAACTTGCTGGTCCTCTTTCACCACAACTTCTCCTTTCACCCACCTTCGGCTCTCAGGGTTCCGGCGAACATAAACCGGATCTCCCACCTCAAAGTTCCGATGTTCCCTATTTCAGTCGTAACGCACTTTCAATGTCTTTTTCTCTCTTACTCGTTCGTCCGGATCTGGCGCGATAAATCTAATCAGGAATGCAACCTGCGGCCCAGAAATACCTCTGCAGTGGTTAGTGAGGTTTTCGGCATCAAGAAAAACAGCCAGTAGATCCTGTGGTGCATGTCCCCATGAAACTGTTGCGTCCCCTGCGTGACATCTGAGCAGCTCACTCAGCCATACCGTTTGAAGATGGGTGATGGAGGGACGTATGCTGCGATCGAACTCCATAGTCTTCTGCAGATAGTTGGAATTCCTTACTTGTAAACCCGGGACAGTTATCACAGACGACAGTATCAGGGATTCCATGCGTACAAAATGCGTGAAGTGTTTATCGTCGCCCTGTTGGTCGAGGTCTTCACCGTTTTGGCCTCAATCCATTTAAAATGCGCATCAATGATTCGTGTCCGCCCAATAGACTGGCGAGTCAACGTTAAACGTCTCCAAGTTTTGGTCGGCCAGTGCCATGGGACGGGAGAGTTTACAGTTCGAGACTGCTGGCAGGGGTCGCGTGCACCAACTAGGTGCTCGATGTCCGCATCAAGTCTCGGCCACCAAACGGAATCCCGCCATTTCGTCGTGTTGGGTCAATTTTTCTTCGCTCCGATCTTCTCCCTTCTCCAGTAAGCCGTGATTAATCAATAATTCATTGACATCTACCTTAAACATACATAAAAACGGCCTCCGCAACAGCCTGCGCAAAGAATTCCACAGATTCACCACTCTCTGATTAATGAGATCCCGGCTCATTTCCGTTCTAACGCTCTATTCTGAATCAGTGACGTCTGGCCTTAGACTCTTCCAGAAGAGGGAGCGTCCTCTCCACGTCCAATCTATCAAGGCTTTTCATCATTCGATCTGTTTAATTAGGTCACCCCCTAGTCTTCTGAATTCTAGTGAATTATTGACCCAAAGTCGTCAAGCGCTCTTTATTTGACAAGCTGCTGAATCCTGGAATAATATTTGTGAACCTCCGCTGAAACATCTCCAGTCTCAGCACATCCAATCTAAGATAAGCGGACCAGAACTGTGTACAATACTCCTAGTGAGGCCTCACTAGTGCTTTATGATGTCTCAACATTACATTTTTTGTTGTTATGTTCTAGTCCGCTTGAAATAGGTTAACATTGCATTTGCCTTCCTCATCACAGACCCAATCAGAAAATTAACTTTTAGAGAAACTTGTGCAAGGTCACCCAAGCCCCTTCGCGTCTCCGTATTTTCTCTCCATTTTAAAAAATAGTAAAATTTTTCATTTCTTTTACCAAGGTGCACGGCCATGACTTTCCCGACACTGTGTTCCATCCACCACATCATTGCACATTCTCTTAATCTGTCTAAGTCATATGTCAGCCTCAGGCTCGCTCAGCTCGTGTGCGTCCAGGGGAAGCGGCCTTCAGCCCCGCCAAACTGCGTCATCAAGTTGGTGTGGGTGTTGTGTAATGTACTCAGTACAGACCCAATGCAAAAATCAGACGGTACACAGTAGGAGATTAAATAATTACACTTTATAAACCTTTCTGCGGCTATGTGGTGAGTAGAGAAACAAAATATATAAAAAAGACTCCACTTATACTTGGTTCTGAACAGTCTGAATTCGCTGGAGCTCACCGATCCGGGTCTCCATTCCACCAATCGATCCCCCCGAACCCAGACCACCCTTGGCTGGGACAACTCCCGGTGGTCTATCAGAGCGCTCCGAGCGCGGCCTTCCTCTTCTCCTCTCCTCGACGAAAAGACGGCGAACCAGCTTAGTTCCCAGGCATACAAGATAGAATAACATGTCCCCACGTTAGTTAGTTCCTGGTTATCTGTAGTTACAACCCAAACATCGCAGCTACAGGAAAACGCATTACTGCAGCAGTTAGCATTACAGAGAAGCCATTTTATCATCCTGAGCAGTTAGCATAGTTAGCATTACAGAGAACCCACTTACAGCCTCTCCCCACCAAATTTAGTTATGCCTTCATGACATTAAGATAATTCTCCAACTTTTCCTGCAAAACACAGAGCCCAATCCAAGTGCAGAAAGCAGTGACTAAACTCCCCAGAACAGTAGAGATCACACCCTGTTGCCTGGGCGCTACATAGGCCAACCTATCCAGGGGGTTCCTAATTCACCGGGTACCCCGTACCTCCTCTCGTGACTCTTCCGGCTCAGACACTACTGGGGACTCTCAGGGCCTACCTGGCGAAACCACCCACGATCTACCACTCAAGCCCCTCGGAAACTCGGAGCCTCCTGTTTCGTGTTAGTCCCCACCTCCTCTCCTTCAGAGTCCTGCTGTACCCCAGGCTCCCCAGCAATAGCAACCCCCCCCCCTTCGCCTCACCTGACTCAATGGGAGAAGGGCCAGCAGCCTCTTCCTCCTACACGGGGGAGTTAGTGAACGGCAGCAGGTACCACACATCCGAATTATCATCCTCCGAATCAGTATGCCGCTTTCTTAACCGCGTGCTAAATAGTGCCAATGCCCGGGTCATCTCGCTGAGCAGTTGCCACTTCCTTAGAGCGCAATTCGGGACTGTTTCGTCTCCAGAGCAGTCAGATTGCAATAAGCAGTGGGCAGAGCGTCATCAGAAACACCCAATTGATCCACTGCTCGATCCGGCCTCACCTCGTCCTCGGCCTACGCGGCGATCGCAAACTGACATATGGCCTTCACCCAGGGGCAGGAACACCCCCCGACTCCTCGTCCTAGTCCAGTCCCTCATGCATCCGTCGGGACAAAGCATCCGCACCGATGTTCCGACTCCCCGTCCGGTACTTCAGGCTGAAATCATATGCAGACAACGCATACGAGTGGTCGGGGAGGGTATGGACATATGTTTGTCGGCTGGGGTGATATAATGCTTACGGTGCTCCCGATTCTGCCTTCTATATTGGCGAAACCCGACGCAGGCTGGGAGACCGTTTCGCTGAACACCTACGCTCTGTTCGCCAGAGAAAGCAGGATCTCACAGTGGCCACACATTTTAATTCCACGTCCCATTCCCATTCTGATATGCCTATCCACGGCCGCCCTACTGTCAATATGAAGCCACACTCAGGTTGGAGGAACAACATCTTGTACTCCATCTGGGTAGCCTCCAGCTTAATGGCATGATCATTGATTTCTCTAACTTCCGTTAATGCCCCTCCTCCCCTCCTTACCCATTCCCTTATTTATTTATTTATTATCCCCTCCCCCTTTTCTCTCTCTGTCGCTCTCACAATCAGTTCTTCCCTGCCTCCATCTTCCTCTGGGTTCCCCTCCCTCTTTCTTTCTCCCTGGGCCTCCTGTTCCATGATCCTTCCCCTTCTCCAGCTCTGTATCCCTTTTGCGAAATCAACTTTCCAGCTGTTAGCCTTATCCTTCCCCATTCTGTCTTCACCTATCATTTCGGATATCCCTCTCCCCTCTCACTTTCAATCTCTTACTATCTCTTTTTTCCGTAAGTCCTCAGGAAGGGTCTCGGCCTGAAACATCGACTGCATTTCTTCCTGTAGATGCTGCCTGGACTGCTGCTTTCCGCCAGCATTTCGTATGTGTTCCATAAATGTTGCAGCAGTCTGCAGTCAAACACCGTCCAGTTTGTTTACAACACAATTTGGGGAAGGTGAAGGCCGCGCAGTCTCCAGCATGGACACCGCACCAGAGCGGCAATGCGAATGACAACAGGGCGTGTGGAAGCGGACAGCCCGTTGTGTGAGTGTACCTCCTTTGCAGTGAATTTAGCTCATCAGGCTTGGGCGAGGTAAGTTCCTTCTTCTTCTTCTTCTTCTTCTCTTCTTCTTTTTCTTCTACATCTTCTTCTTCTTCTACATCTTCTTCTTCTTCTTCTTCTTCTTCTTCTTCTTCTTCTACTTCTTCTTCTTCTTGACATCTTCTTCTTCTTCTTCTTCCTTCTTCTTCTTCTTCTTCTTCTCCTTCTTCTTCTCCTTCTTCTTCTACATCTTCTTCTTCTTCTTCTTCTTCTTCTAATCTTCTTCTTCTTCTTCTTCTTCTTTTTCTTCTACATCTTCTTCTTCTTCTACATCTTCTTCTTGTTCTACATCTTCTTCTTCTTCTTCTACATCTTCTTCTTGTTCTTCTACATCTTCTTCTGCTTCTTCCTTCTACATCTTCTTCTTCTTCTTCTTGACATCTTCTTCTTCTTCTTCTTCCTTCTTCTTCTTCTTCTTCTTCTTCTCCTTCTTTTTCTTCTCCTTCTTCTTCTACATCTTCTTCTTCTTCTTCTTCTTCTTCTTCTTCTTCCTCTACATCTTCATCTTCTTCTTCTACATCTTCGTCTTCTTGTTCTATTTCTTCTTCTTCTTCTTCTTCTTCTTCTTCATCTTCTTCTTCTTCTTCTTCTTCTCCCTCATCTTCTTCTTTTTCTTCTTCTCCTTCTCCTTCTTCTCCTTCTTCTTCTACATCTTCTTCTTCTAATCTTCATCTTCTTCTTCTTCTTCTTCTTCTTCTTCTTCTTCTACATCTTCTTCTTCTTCTTTTTCTTCTTCTTCTACATCTTCTTCTTCTTCATCATCTTCTTCTTCTTCCTCCTCTGCTTCTTCTTCATTTTTTATTTATTCCACGACTATTCCGGCCCAGTTAGTGTAGTGAAAATGGCTCCGGAGCAGTGTTTTGTTCTGCGTGTGAGATGTCCAAATTCTTGGACAGCGCCATCATCACGGAATCCACCGACGTGCAGTTAATAAGAGAAAGTGTTAGGGAACTGAAGCTGTCAATCGATGACCTCCAGCTCAGGTGGAAGACGGCATAAGTGAAGGGTACGAGCCACAGAGAGTTATGTATCCCTACGTTGCAGGAGGTAGGTGACTGTGCGACAGTCAGTTTAAAGAATGGAAATGGGCAGCCAATAATGTTGAGGGGGATGACCTGCTGGGGGGTGAGGTGGTGAGGAAGCGGCAGTGACCGTGTCTCCGGCGATGAGTCTGGTACTTTGGCTTAGAAGAGAACAGAGGTGAAGAGGACTTCAGTGGTGATTGGAGTTTTCATGGTTAGAGGATTAGAAGAGTGTTTTTGTGGGCGTGTAGAGACGCCCGGACAGTATGTTGCATCCCAGGTGCCGGTGTCATAGATGCATCAGATCGGGACCATCGCATTCTAAATGGGGAGGGTGCGCAGCCAGATATCATGGCATATATTGGCACCAAAGACATAGCTAGGGAATCGATGAGGTCCTCATGAGCTGCTTTAGGGAGCGAGGCATGATCCGCTGGGAAAAACTCGGCAAAGCAGTATCTCCAAATTGGTAATCTCTGAGTTGCTGCTCGGGCCATGCGCCAGTGAGGGCAAGACTAGGGTCATTTGGCAGATAACTGCGTGGTTGAGAAACGGCTGCGGTAGAGAAGAGCTGAGATTTCTGGATCATTTGAGATCTATTCTGGGGAATGTCCTACCTGTACAAAAGGGATCAGTTCCACTGAATCCGAGGGAGATCAATATCCTTGCTGGTAGGTTTTCGAAGCAGTTCGGGAGGGTTTACAAGCAGAAGCAGTGTGTCGAGAGGCTACTGACAAGGACAGGCTGATGATGGGGAAAGATTGTAGGCAAGGGGATGTAAAAGTATGTGAACATCACAAAGGGTGATGATTACAGGCTGAAGTTGTGGCAGAGTTTCAGACTAGCACGTTCGACGTCGTGGGCATCCCTGAATCATGGATAAAAGAAGATTATAGCTGTGAGCTTAACGTCCAACGATTTCAATGGTTTCGAAAGGACAGGCAGATCGGCAGAGGAGGTTCTGGCGTTAAAACATGAAATAAAATCTTTAGAAGGAGGTAACATAGGATCGTTCTGGGTCCAGCTAAGAAACTGAAATATAAGAAGACCTCGATTGGATGGGGAAGCTGTTATAAATGCTTCCAAACGGCAGCAAAGATGTGGTTTACAAATTACAACGGGAGAGAGAAAATGAATGTCAACAGGACGATATTACGGTAGTCACTCTTTCCAATATGCAAGGGACCAGACATTCCTAATTGAGTGTTGTGCAGAAGTCTTAGACGCTTAAAGAAAGAGTGAGAGAGAGAGAGAAAGAGAGAGGGAGAGAGAGAGAGAGAGAGAGAGAGAGAGAGAGAGAGAGAGAGAAAGAGAGAGAGAGAGGTACATTGCATCTGAAGTACTGTATCCCTAATATAGAGACCCTATGCAATATCATATTACCCCTTAACTCAGACGATTACTAGAGACTCACAGTCAGGAATTGTACACGCTGTGGATCAATAAATGATCTCTTTCACAATCTCAAATACAATCTTATTTTGATCGTTAATGTGAATGAGAAAAACGGCAAAAAAAAAATCGCCCCCGTGTTCGGGGTCTCCAGGATTAATCAGCACTCTTCAAAGATTGTCTGTCTGGCGTCAATGGTCGCGTAACGAGGACCTGTGATATACCGCAGCTGCTCATAGGACCATCCTCCGCCTACTCCCACACCTACACCTGACCCTGATCGGTGGGGTGGAGGGGGGAGCAGTGGGCGAAGGAGGTTGACTAACCATAATCAAGTGTGACCTGCAGGCTGGCGGAGGAAAGGAGCGACTTACATGTTTTTATTTGGTTTATCTGCACAAAAAAATAACTTGGACATTGTTCAGTGGAGAAGTGGATAAAGAACCGAAAGTATGAAAGGAACTGCAGCTTGTATTCAGTGGTGCAGATAATGCAACACACGGGGGAATATCATAATATCGAGTCTGCATCAATTACAGCTTTATACAGCAGCATCTTGTTCTGATCTCGCATATTGGTAATGACATAGGAAATATAATTGTTGAAATATCATGTATGCATATCAGCACACATTTCACACATATAAACACTTAAACGCATTGTGAAGAATGTTGCGAATAAATGTTCAGGTTTGTTTTGATTCAACCTGGCTGTGTATAACATACAAAGAGAATTAATGCACATCACAAATCAGATTAATTGCAGTCAGAAATAGCTGTAGTTAACCCGTTGCAGTTCGGCACATCCAGAATTATGGAATACGCCATAAGTTTGTATTTAAAAAAAAAAACACGCTATTCTGAAAGATCTTGCAATGATTTATAAACATTGCTCTAAAAGAAGGAAAGGAAGAGTTCTCTGTAAACGGTGACGGATGAGAAGCACAACCTTGATGAATCTGTCCAAAGTCTCAGCCACTGACACTCAAACTCATCTCTGCGACCTCATGGGGAGCCACTCCCTGGATTGGAAATGCAGAACAGTGGATACGAAACAGACACATTGAGTGTAATGCTGGAACTTCAGAAAGATTCCTGGCTCTTCCCTTTAATAAACAGAGTGCTCTATACTTTCAAAGTTGGTCACTGCTCACGCTGATGTTGTCATTGCTTCTCCGGATCTCCGCTCACTGAGCTGAGATGATGATCTCACTGCAGGCCAAGCTGCTGACGTCATTACTATTCAACGCCCACAGTTGACCATGATGATAATGTTGTCTTTTGCGGCATAACAGTGACCGCAGTGATAATTTTACAGCGTGTCCTGTTCGTTCACTGAAATATATTCCTAAGACACCCATATTTTAAATTCTTCCTCTGAATTGAATTCAACTGGAGAATTATCCAACTCCCCTGCAGTCAGAAGATCGCTATTATCTGGGTCAAAGACACCATAAATGCACCATTGTATTTTGTACATTACTGCCCCATGTGACAGCGTAACTAGCAAGACAGGTACAATTATTCCAGGTGCTACTGTCCTGCTTCTTCACCGCTAACCTCAAATGCAGGATCACGGCCTAACCCATATATCGGCTTTTACCTTAAAAGTGCAACTGATGTGTCGTCATTCTAATGCCAATAGATTGCAATTTGTCGTCATGTATTTGGTATGGTTTCTGTATAGATAAGCCTTTGCACAGCAGATTGGAAACTGTATGAAATGATCACCAACAGAATAACTTGTTTTCTCGCTCGGACGACGAAGCAGAGGGATTGAAAAATGCAATAATGTAATTTGTTGGCAGAAATGTTGACCATTTTAAGTTTAGCTTTTGCGTAGCGGATTCAGTCTCCACGTGTGTCGCACAAACACATACAGAGAATAAATCATAATCAGCATCTTCTTCATTACACCTGGTGGTGGAAATAATCAAAACGGAAGAGCCTTCTCACCCTGCGCGACCAGATAGTATTTGGGCAATAGAACCGTGTACAGGGATTGGTAATACAGAGCGATCTGAGGGAAAACTTTTCCAACCATATGTCAGAAGGCATCTCAAACGCACGGTAAAATGACTGGTGGTAGAGGATAATATTGCACAGTAGATTGAGGAAGTTGCCAGATAGGAAAAAGGGAAATACTATGAACTTCTGGAAGGTTACAACTATCAGAGGCGTAGTTGATTTCCTAGAAGGACCCTTCGCAATACTAAATAAAGCAGCTGCGAATCTTAGAAGCGAATCACAGACTGTACACAATCAGAACCATAAGGAGGTTTAAAGTCACGTTAGAAGATTATATATAAAAGAGCTGAATTGAATTAGTGCACAAAGAGGACAACATGTAGTGAGGGAGTTTTTATGGGCTCAATATCCAGTCAGAAACCTGATGGCAGAGGGAAATAAGCTATTCCTGTATTATTCACCGGTTTCTGTTCGGCCTTTGCAGGGTCACAGATATACCATATCATTAGTCTGGGGTAAAATTAAGACAACTTTAGTTTCCAAAAACAAAAGAAAAATAGAAATAATATATGATTGCGTCTGCTGCTCAAGTGAGAGGAAGCATTCCAAGGAATCGATTAGAGAAGAAAAAAGAATAATAAAGTGAATATCTGATTTAGAGCACTGGTGTTTTTGTGTGATCTTCAATGGAGAGTAGATCGTGAAAAGTTACAGCGTCACCTTTCACTGCCAATAAATACAAAGTCATTGCATAGAAAGATGCTGATGCCCCTGGATTAAAGTGCATCCTATCACACCGACACGATGCACCCAGCGGAACAGCATCAGCTGCCGTACAGTGACAAAGTCTGTATGACTGCTGCGTGCCCACTTGTATGGGATATGGGTATGGGTATGGGGTGTAAAGAAAATATTTTATTTTTCTTCCTCCGTTCTGATTCAATAGTATCAGGATTTCGCAGCAAATTGAGACAAAGAACACATACTGAATATTATTAAACTTCTAATATATCAGGATGGCATGATAACTACCAGTCAGCCACTTGTAAAGTCACAGAAGGACTGTGTGCAAAGAATGATTATCGGTCACTCACTGATCTGATCCACATTGTGCTGGAGGGAACACAGTTCCCAACAGCTAATTCCATTATTCTTTATATCTGTCTCCCTCTCTCACTCTCACTCCCTGTCTTCCCTCCCTCCCCATGTCTGCCTTTCTTGTCTACCTGCTACTCCTGTCTCACATCAGAGCACGTTTGCACAGAAGGCTGATAGTCCTTTTCTCTCTCATAAAACTTCCACATTCCAAGCTAATGCCGCTCTGTCTCAGAACCGTTGTTCTCTGTCTCCGATTTTACGCCCGCCAAGGGAGGATCAAATGTGATTTTTGGCAAATTTAACTCTTTCGTAACACGGGATTTTTAAAGAAAATACATGTATTTGATTATTCTGTGTCCACGCATTCACTAGGTAGGTCTGGCCATCTGCCTCCTTTGTTGGGAACCGTCCCGTCGTATTCTGTATTCTGTGTAATGAGTTCCAGCCCTACGTCCTGTTCTCAAAGAGGGGTCCCGACTCTGTATTCCATGTTCCTGTCTCTCCCTCGACCAAGACTCTGCGTTCCTGTCTCTCCCTCGACCAAGTCAAGGTTTCTTGTTGTTGACCAGCCCAGGAGTACCTCGTCCAACCTGGTGCTGGAGTTCCCTTATCCTGTGCTAGAGTCTCTCGTCCTGTCCAAGAAAGTCGTCCTGTCCTAGCCAACTCCAAGAATCTCGTCCTGTCCAAGTCAAGGCTTCGTGTTCTCGTCCTGTCCTTATGCCACGCCCAGCCCGGTGCTGGGGATTCCTCGTCCTATCCAAGTCAAGGCTTCTTGTTCTAGTTCTGTCCTTATGCCTCGCCCAGCTCAGGAGTACCTCGCCCAGCCCGGTGCTGGGGATTCTGAGTCTTGTCGTGGAGTCTATTGTCCTGTTCTGTCGCCACGTCTTGTCATAATTCTGGAGTCTGAACCCGGGTCAAGACCCAGGTTCTGTGTCCTTGTACAGTCTCTGGCTCGGAGTCTAAGCCCAGCTTCCGAGTTCCCAGTTCCATGTCCTGGTTCCGCTATCCTAGACAAGTCCTTGTCCCTGAATCGTTGTCTCGTCCAGGGCCTGTGTCAATCTCCAGCGTAATTTCTTCCACTCTTCCCTTGCTTCCTTATCACATCTAGTCCTGTTCCTAGTACTTCAGTGTCTGTGTCTAGCATTTGGGTCCGCCGCTGTTATGGTTGCCAAAGGGGCGGTTACTAAGTACTGACCATGCAGGGTGCCCAAACATTTGCTTACAGCTTTTTCATTTTTTGTTACTTTGAAACTGTGAAGGATGAAAATTAAAAATGTAATCCTCCTTAAAATATTAAAGAAATGTGTCTTCTTTAACGTTATGCGTTTTGGAAATCAGGTCATCTTTTACTACTTTGCGATTCACAGTAACAGAAAATTTGACCGGGGTGCCCAACCTTTTGCATGCCACTGTATTGTTGACAGTGCTTGCTCTTGCTAGGTAACCCGAGCGGGAGCTGTGACTAAAGCCTGCTTCAGGTTATGGAAGGTTTTCTCCCTTTTGGGTGGGTGTCCAGTCCATGATGGAGGGGAGCAAAGATTACAGCACAGTAAAACGCAATAAGCTGTCCTTCATCCGGAATTCGTGAATTCACTGTTGACGGCACCGTTCCATTCCCAGGAAAGGAAAAAAAAATATCCACTTTCGTTTACCGGACTAGGACCTGCTTTCATTCGATTGCTTCCCAAACTTCGCCTACCTGCACTGAGCTGGAATCCAAGGTGCTAGATAGTATCTTGGCAAAACTGTATTTTCTCCAAATACACCCTGTGCCCTCTTATCGCCAAATGAGCAAGGAAGTGTTAAACTGCTGCAGGTTCTTATAAGGCAATGAAGTACTGGCTGTCCTTGTGCAAAGGAGAAAAATGCTGAGCACAGATCGACTACAGTAAAGTTATAATCTTCGGCAGGTTGAAAGTAGGCTAGTAAAAGATGACCTGATTTCCAAAAAGATGACTGATTTCTTTAATATTTAAGCAAGATTACTTTTTTTGTTTTTATTCCAGCTTTCACAGTTTCAACATAACACAAAAGGAAAAGGTCCCGAAGCAAAAGTTTGGGCACCCTGTATCACAGCTTGTAAACGCTTTTTGTAGCAAGCTAAGGGTCTTTCAATTGTTGTTTGCGGATTTTCGCCCATTCTTCTTTGCAAAAAGCTTCTAGTTCTGTAAGATTCTTGGGCCGTCTTGCACACACTGCTCTTTTGATATCTATCGACAGATTTTCGATGATGTTTAGGTCGGGGACTGTGAGGGCCATGCCAAAACCTTCAGCTTTCGCCTCGACGTAGTCCATCGTGGATTTTGAGGTGTGCTTAGGATCATTATCCTGTTGTACAAGCCATCCTCTTTTCATCTTCAGCTTTTTTACAGGTGATGTGTTGTTAGCTTCCAGAATTTGCTAGTATTTAATTGAATTCATTCTTCCCTCTACCAATAAATGTTCCCCGTGCTAGTGGCTGCAAAACAAGGCCAGAGCATGTTCGATCCACCCCCTGCTTAAGGGTTGAAATTCTGCACCCTTTTTTCTCCAAACATACCTTTGCTAATTGTGGCAAAAAAGTTCTATTTTAAATTCATCAGTCGACAGGACTTGTTTCCAAAATGCATCAGGCTTGTTTAGATGTTCCTTTGCACACTTCTGACACTGAATTTTGTAGGGAGGACGCATGAAAGGTTTTTCTCTGATGACTCTTCCATGAAGGTCACATTTGTGCAGGTGTCGCTGCACAGTAGAACAGTGCACCAACACTCCAGAGTCTGCTAAATCTTCCTGAAGGTCTTTTGCTGTCAATAAGGGGTTTTGATTTGCCTTTCTAGCAATCCTACGAGCAGCTCTCTCAAAAAGTTTCCTTGGTCTTCCAGACCTCAACTTCACTTCCATCGTTCCTGTTAACTGCCATTTCTTAATTTTGACGAACTGAGGAAACGGCTACCTGAAAACGCTTTGCTATCATCTTATAGCCTTCTCCCGATTTGAGGGAATTATTTATTTTAATTTTCAGTGTGCTAGGCAGCTGCTTGAAGGAGCCCATGACTGCTGATTTTTGGGATATGGTTTGAGGAGTCAGGGTATTTATGAAGCTTTGAAATTTGTATCACTTGGCCTTTTCTAACGATGACTGTATACAAGCCATAGCCCTAACAAGCGAATTAAGGTCTGAGGGACTGGTAAAAGTTATCTGAGAGCTGAAATCTCTTGGGGTGCCCAAACTTTTGCTTAGCGCTGCTTTCTTTTTCTTCACTCTAAAATTGTACAAAACAAAAATAATACATTTATCTTGTTTAAAATTTTGACAAGAATGATTCGTCTTTAACATTATGACTTTTGGAGATCAGTTCATCTTCTACCCACTTAACTATTCACATTAACTGAAATTCTGACCAGGGGAGCCCAAACGTTTGCATGCCACTATATTCCCATGGACTTGGACTGCACCTCAGTCTGTGGCAGAGTTTTTCACAGATGCACTATTCTCTAGACAAATAAAAACCTCTTTGCCTCTGTTCCAAAAGGTGGTCCGTCAACGTTATGGATGTGCCCTCCTCTGGGTAGCCCAACCATAGGAAACATCCTCTTCACATCCACCCTAACTAGTCCTTTCAATATTCCTTAGGTCTCAGTGAAAACCACGTGTATACTTCTAAATTCCAGTGAATACAGACCCAGAACTGCCGAACGCTCTCCATGTGCCGACCCCGTCATTCCCGGAATCATTCTCCTGAATGTCCTCTTGACTCTCTCCAATAACAACAGATCATTTCTGAGATACGGGGCCCATAGCTGATGACAACACTCCAAGTGCGGCCTGACCAGTGACTTATAAAGGCTCAGCTTTATCTCCTTGCTTTTAAATCCTGTTCCTCTTGAAGTAAATGCTTGCATTGCATTTGCCTTCTTTACCACAGACTCAGCCTTTAGCTTACCTTTCTGCAAGTCTTACACAAGGACTCCTAAGCTCCTCTGCATCCTGATGTTTGATTTTCACCCCAGTTTGATAACAGTCCGCACTATTGTTCCTTTTACCAAAACGATGATCATTCTTTACTCCACACTGTATTCCATCAGCCAAATTTTTGTCCATTCTTGCAATTTGTCTAAGTTCTGCTGTAATCGCATTGCTTCCTTGGCACTATCCACCCCTCCTGCAATATTTGTATCGTCTGCAAACCTTTCCACAAAACCATCCAAATCATTGACAAACAGTTTGAAAAGTAGCATTCCCAATACTGACCTCTGAGGAACACCACTACTCACTGGCAGCCAACCACTGCTGCCTTCTGCCTGATTTGAATCTATTGGAATGATGAAGGACCTGTTCAGTGGCTGATGCTCAAATTGGCGAAAGTGCTGATTTACCACACTATCTGATATCTTTGTAGAGAATTGCTTAATTTAAATATCCCCCGCACTGCGGTGGACTTCACATTTGACTTACCTCAGCTCCGAAGGCAAACAGAATATCACACGTCATCGACTTAATTGCGATGTACTCCTGGATACGCATTTGTACGTGGACGATCTATGGACATTGTCTCACGAATAGAGGCCGCTCTGTATGGTTGTTGACGTACTCTCGCTTCATATTACATACAGTACCTGCCAGCGCACATACACATTGTGGTTGATTGGCACACTGTGCTAATTTATCTAATTTACAAAATGTAATTCTCAGGACTGGGCATCACTGATAATGTTCAATATTCATCCCTACTCGCACTTGTAGTCTGACACCTTCTGAGGCGCCGACGTTGTTCCGCTCAAGCACATTAATCCCCGGTCCCTGCTCTGAGCCGGTAATTTGGTATATAATATTTTATAAGATCATAACAGCAAAATAAAACATTTTGTGTCTCCCTACCCACAACAGTGCGTCATGTAGGAAGTTCCTCATCAGCCATAGACTTTGCAGATGAAAAGGTGTAAAACAATCTTCCCCATGGCTCTTTAAATCCTGAATATCGTAGCGAATACTCTGGTCATACTAATCTCTGCTAATGGAAAGAAAATCTCACTGGCAGCCTCTTCTATTTCATTGGTAATGTCGATTGCCCAGTAAAGGTGCAACTTTGTAATCTCTCCGATGAGAAGTTTCATCGGTGCCAGTGGTTTTGGTACCCACACCAAAGTAATGTGGAGGGACATGCGACTCTGAACGCTTCAATATCAGCATCTTCAGTCCTGCTGGAGATGATTTATATCTGCTTGTTTGGAGTGACCATATTGGATATAACAGTGAATCTCCACCAGCTATAACAGAATGTATCATTAGTAATGTTAGAGTAGGGTCACCACACCATTGCCGGGATGTTGCATCAATTGTTTGGTTTAAATGATGTCACATTCAGGAAGGAAACATAACCTATAAGGTTAGGCAAAGACTAACCTTTGTTAACTTGACTTGACGCGTCATGATACATGTTATTGAAGAATAATTATGTGGAAGATAAAGGCAAGCGCAACATCAGTTATGTTATAGTCAGTAGGAATCAGCAGAAGCTGTGTAACAATTGCAGTTATCGAACAGAGCAGGACCTATTCACTGAATGATTGTGGTACAGCAAAAGGCTGGACCTGGAGCGATGCTCTCCGCAGGCGAGGGGAGCGCTGACGTCACTCCCTGGGGGAGGGGGTGACACTGTTCTGTTGTGGAATGTGAGTGAAGGAGCTTCATGATCCAGCTGCACAGTCTGTCAACTGGAGACCAGGTGGACCTGGAGCGATGCTCTCCGCAGGCGAGGGGAGCGCTGACGTCACTCCCTGGGAGAGGGGGTGACACTGTTCTGTTGTGGAATGTGAATGAAGGAGATTCATGATCCAGCTGCACAGTCTGTCAACTGGAGACCAGGTGGACCTGGAGCGATGCTCTCCGCAGGCGAGGGGAGGGCTGACGTCACTCCCTGGGGGAGGGGTGACACTGTCCTGTTGTGGAATGTGAATGAAGGAGATTCATGATCCAGCTGCACAGTCTGTCAACTGGAGACCAGGTGGACCTGGAGCGATGCTCTCCGCAGGCGAGGGGAGCACTGACGTCACTCCCTGGGGGAGGGGGTGACACTGTTGTGTTGTGGAATGTGACTGAAGGAGCTTCATGATCCAGCTGCACAGTCTCTCAACTGGAGACCAGGTGGACCTGGAGCGGAATATCAACCCTGGTTTGTTCATTGGCTGCAAGTAACGTCATTTATTGCACAACCCGTTTACCCGTGACGGAGAATTCGTGTTTCCTATAAATTAGCAGTGTATCTTGATCCAAGTCATACGCCGATGTGAACTACACAACGGGAGACAATTCAAGCAATTGAAAATGCGTCGACCGGCGATCCTACAGATGAAAGACGTTTGTTACCCTGTACTAGCAGTGTTTGGTTTACCCGGTAAGTCGTATTAATACATTGTCTAACAGCTATTGGCATTCTGCAGGACAATGTTTTTTTTTAATGAAGTATGATCAGAAGATGCAGCACAATATATCCTTTACACAAGCTGCTCAGTAAGTGCCTTATCGTTACCTGTCCACACGGCCGCTGAGAAGACTTTCTTCTGGACACATGAGGGCGTCTCCTCATGTCCGGTGAAAAGAGAACGGAGGCATACCGTCCCTGAAATAGCAGTAGTGTTTCGTTCAGTAGGTAATGTATTTTTCATCGTCCCTGTCAGAGAGTAAAAGTGTGCTACAACACAAAAAGCGGCCATTCGGTCCGCCTTAGAGACCTGTACCTCTGTTTTCCTCTCAACCAGCACCCGACTAACATTCGTCTACCTCCTTCCCATCTTGGCCTTATCCAAACTTATCTTACGTGATACAATAGATCCTGCATCGTCCGCTCCGCAGGAAGCTGTTTCCATTCTCGAAGCACCTTCTGAGTAAATAACTTCTCTCAGATTAACCCAGCAACATTTCAACTTTCACACTAATCCTTAGGTCGTTCAAAATAGTTTCACACAATCTGAGTAGAAAAGGCTCGAATACATTTACACGAACTATACCCCTAATGTATACAAAGATTTCTTCGTCCCCTCAGTATCCTTGTAAATATTCTGAACTCTGTCAGTAGTTTTAATATAATTCCCGTACTAAGGTGACTACAAATGTAAACAATATAAGGAATTCGGTTTCAATTATGTATTGTATAACTTTAACTCAATAACACAACCGCAGTGCACAAGGTCCTGATTTGTGATGGGCGATGTGCAAAAAGCTCACGGTGCCGCCCAGTCACCCATTGTTTCACTTTAAATGAATGATGGATCTGTATTTACAGCTCATTTTCTTTTGTACGGAGAAGCTCACAACCTACCATTCGCCAAGCAATGGTAACCTGGTTTGTCTTCCTGAAGAGCAGCACATTACCCAGGCTTCCAGTAAACTGCACTTGCTATTTTTTCAGCCCGTTTCCAGCTGGTGAAGATCACATTGCAAAGTGCCTTTTTGCCTTGCCTATGCTCACTCTCAGACCGTCAGTGTGCACTGACTGAACAGAAATCCATCCGAACATATTTCAAAAGCAAGTTGTAAGATTCACTTGTCTTCCTCCTATAGTGACGTCTTTTTCTGTTGTTTTTTTTCTGTTGCAGCTAATTTGTTAGCAATTATTATTCTCTCACGGAGAAAATGCGGTCTTTCCAAATGCATCTCTGCCTACATGACGATGATGGCTGTGACGGATTTATTGGTCATTTTCATCAATGTCCTTGTCTATGAGATTTTAATATTCCGCCTGTCAAATTCATTTCTGCATTATACGAAAGTCATTAAAGCCACAGTCTACGTGTTGGCAGTCACTCTGGAACTATCACTGTGGTACACCGTCGCCTTCACCTGTGATCGATATGTTGCCATATGCTGTCGGAAGTTTAAAACAAAATACTGCAGAGTGAAGATTGCCAGAATCCTGGCAGCAGTAATACTGGCAGTGCTTTGTTTGGAGAATATACCCCTCTTGTTTGCATTTCAGCCTCAACAAATAATTGGAAATATTTCGTGGGGTATTCGCCCGAAATTGGAATTCTTCAACTCTCCAATGTTTGTCGCTCTCAGCAAATTCAAATCCTTTCAAAACTTGCTGTGCGCATTTGGTTTAATAATTCTATTTAATGGGATGACAGCCAGGCATATCTTGGTGGCCAGCAAATCCCGGAGGGGCTTCCGAATCCATAAGAGTAAGATTGAACGTGACACGGAAATGGAGAACAGAAAAAAGGACATCATGTTACTGTTCTGTGTGTCGGGCAGCTTCATGATATTCTGGCTGCCGTCGACAGTGACGAATTTTATCGCCAGTCTAACCATGTATTCTGATCGCGACTATTATTCTGCCCGATATATCGCTGCTCAAACCGGGGTAATGCTCACGAACATGAGTTCGTGTACAAACACGTGTATTTATGCAGCGACCCAAACTAACTTCAGGAGAGAGTTGAAGACGTTGATAATGTCTCCATGGACCCTTATCCGGGCATTGACCAAGACAAATGTAAGTTCATCTAAGGCTCTCTCCCCTAAGTAGAATTCAGTCCCAGCGCGCACACGTCCTACAACAGGAAACATCTTGTAAAGGATCTGCGCTTTCAGTTTGATAATAAGGAAAAAAATCTCATTTAAAACATCCCCATACTGGTAATAGAAAGCGTCTCATTCGCATCTGATAATAATTAGCTCAACGTAGAAATAAAACGTCTGAATGCCTAGAATGGGCCGGATGGAAAACAGACTGGAAAACAGTCATTTCAATGCTAAAGAAACCAAGCTATCTGTACCCTACATTGGATCACTGTAAAGCAGCAGAGAGTATTTCCCGAGCTGCCAAGCTGTATCATCTGAAATAGCGAAAAAGACGAGCAAAAACTTTTCGAATACGACACAACAGCCTCCAAAAACTTCAGAAGGAATAGAGAATAGAAAACAATGTTTCTCAATAATTAGTAGAAGAATGCAAATTTTGGAAATAAATTACCTGTGCCATCTTAGCTTACGTTGTGTTGTTCCATTTGTTTCGTGGTCAGCAGTGCACCTTAACTGTATCAATAGCTCCTCAATTGACGACTCCACCTGTTGGCAATAGAAGACGATCTTCCATTATCGATCCTGCATACATTATATTCTAGATTACCCCGCAATATGTCAGTTTATAGAAATTAGCCCTCACATAAGTCAGAGATCAACACCTAAATATTTGAATACCTTCTGTGAAAAATAATAAATAAGCACACGATGCATTACTTTTCAAATTGATTTCCTGAAATCGTGTACAGATGACCCACATTCACTTTTTAATTAAATCTCAATATGGTTCATATTTTAGGGAGGCGTTACTATCACCAACACTCCACAGGACACCCAGGAATCCCATCCGCACAATGTGGGGATTACGTGAAAACAGATTTATTCAGGTTATTAACATGGAACACGAGAAGTTGATTCTCACCTGGTCTAAAGCCTGCTGAGGCAAAACAACCAGCTTCAGTGTCGTTCAAACTTGTCGAACTGAATGCCTGATTTATTCACAGGGTCTGTTTATGTCATGGTCCTGGCCTTGAAGTCCGCATTCCGGTTCACGGTGCGGTCCTTATTGTTGATTTTCCGATTTTCCCTTGTTCTGTTGAGTGGCTAAATTGAAGCACATGATTTTCATCTTCGGCTGGCTACATAAACAGCTCCTGGGTTCAGCTTCAGTTGCTGGACTGTACCCTTCCCTTCCCTTCACCTTCTGCCTGAATCCTTACCTGAAGACTTGCCTGCAACCTCGTCTGCGTCCTCGCCTGTATCACTGTCAAGTTCTACCGCCGGAGCAAGACCGGAGCCTTGCTGTGACTAGATAAGGAACTGGCTATCGTTGTTTGGAACTGTCACTGTGTCCACCCCTTCGCTAGGAAGGTCCGGCCGTTTGCCGCTACCTTGTGTTACGAACTGTCTCTCTCTCTCTGTATTCTGTGTATGAGTCCCGGCTCCATGTCCTGTTCCCAAGGAGAGGTTCCGGCTCTGTGTTCCATGTTCCTGTTCTCCCTCGACAAAGGCTCTACGTCCCTGTCTCACTCGACCAAGTCAAGGCCTCGTGTTCTCTTCCTGTCCATGTGCTTCGTCCTGTGCTGGGGTTCCCTCCTCTTGCCCAGGAGTCTGTCGTTCTGTCCTGTAGCCTCGCCTAGTCCTGTCTCCCAAGACCACGTCATGTCTTCGCCTACTTCCGGAGTCCAAGCCCGAATCAAGACCCAGGTTCCACGTTCTTGTCCAGTCTCTGGCTCGGAGTCCGAACCCAAGCCTCGTCATGCCCTCTCCTCGAAAAACCCAAGCTTCGTCGTATCCTCGCCTGGAGGAACCCAAGCCTCGTCATGTCCTCTCCTCGAGGAACCCAAGCCCCGTCGTGTCCTCGCCTGGAGGAACCCAAGACTCGTCGTGTCCTCGCCTCGAGGAACCCAAGCCATGTCTAGTCCTGTAGCCATGTCATGTCCTCGCCTAGTTCCGGGATCCGAGCCCTAGTCAAGACCCATGTTCTGCGTCCCTGTCCAGTCTCTGTCTCGGAGTCCAGGCCCAGGCTCCTAGTTCCCAGTTCCTTGTCCTGGTCCCGCTTGCCGAACCAAACTCCTAGCCCAGGCCCTGCATCTTTGTCTCGTCCAGGGCCTGTGTCCATGTCCAGCGTCCTTTCTTCCCCACTTCCCCTGCTTTCGTGTCACTCCGAGTCCTATTCCTGGTACTTTAGTGTCTGTATATTGCATTTGGGTCCACTCCCAGCATCCCCGTTATGACAGTTTACTCCTTTCTTTTAACCGAGACACCAAAAAACAAAACAGGCCACTGTGTCCCTCCCGCACGCCATGTCATTCAGTAAGATCCATCCCTTCCCCGAACACTACTCCCTACTCCGCACTTGCAGCTGAAAAGACAAGTGGTGTCCGCCAACACATTTCATCAGTTGGTGTCAACTACTATTTCAGGTGCTTCTGGTGTGGCCTCCAGGTGAGAAACAATGTAGATTGGGAGACTACTTTGCCGAGCTCCTATGCTCTGACCGCCAGCAAAAGCTGGATCTCCCAGTACCTCCCTCTCTCTCCATCACCATTTCCCATTTCCATTTCACTGTCTTACCTTGTCTCTTTACACTCCCATCAGCTCCCTCTTGTACTCACCGCGCCCCCCCCCCCGTTTTCTTCCTTTCGTGGCATTCTGTCCACTCACATCATATTCCTCCTTCTCCAACTCTGTATCTCTTTCACTAAACAACTTCCCAGCTCTTTACTTCATCCCCATTTCAGTTTCACCTGTCAACTTGTGGGTCCTCCTCGCCTACCTCCACCTTCTTACTCTGACTCCTCAGATTTATTTTTTTTTTCTCCAGACGGTTTCGGCCCGAAATGTCGACTGTACTCATTTCCATTGATGCTGCCTGGCGTTTTGAGTTCCTCCATCATTTTGTGTATGTTGCCCTGATATGGATGTCACCCGCAACTTTCACTTATAGAAGTCAGTGCCAGATAATTGGACTATTTCCATGAATTCGGAGATTGAAGGATAACAGAGCACTACAGATTTTTGAAGAGCAGCTTTTAATTTCCGGGCTGCTCTGCAATGGAGATTATGGGTGTTTTCCAAATTCTATTTCTGTCACCGAGCCGGGAACATTGCCAGCAGTTCGAATGGCCTATGGGCAGGAGATAGCTCTTTAGTGAATGTCTGGACTGAGGACTAATGGGGAACATGGGTTTCTCAAAAGATGCTTAAGATCCTGAAAGTTGCCTCACAGGTGGATAGGGTAGTTAAGAAAGCTTATGGGGTGTTAGCTTTCATAAGTCGAGGGATACAGTTTAAGAGTCGCGATGTAATGATGCAGCTCTGTAAAACTCTGGTTAGGCCACACTTGCAGTACTGTGTCCAGTTGTGGTCACCTCACTATAGGAAGGATGTGGAAGCATTGGAAAGGGCACAGAGGAGATTTACCAGGATGCTGCCTAGTTTAGAAAGTATGCATTATGATCAGAGATTAAGGGAGCTAGGGCTTTACTCTTTGGAGAGAAGGAGGATGAGAGGAGACATGATAGAGGTGTACAAGATAATAAGAGGAATAGATAGAGTGTATAGCCAGCGCCTCTTCCCCAGGGCACCACTGCTCAATACAAGAGGACATGGCTTTAAGGTAAGGAGTTGGAAGTTGTGGGGGGATTAGCGGAAAGTTTTTTACTCAGAGAGTGGTTGGTGCGTGGAATGCACTGCCTGGGTCAGTGGTGGAGGCAGATACACTAGTGAAGTTTAAGACACTACTAAACAGGTATATGGAGGAATTTAAGGCGGGGGCTTATATGGGAAACAGGGTTTGCGGGTCGGCAGAACATTATGGGCCGAAGGGCGTGATCTGTGCTGTACTGTTCTATGTTCTATGTTCTATGCATCTATCCTTCGATACTGAAATAGCACAGGGTCTTTGAGGAATATAAGCCAGGAGGAGACGAGCGTGGAATCAAAGAAGGATATCAGTATAATGTAATGTCATTGCTGAGTAAGATTACAATGAATCCCACCGCAGGTGTACAGTGTAACTAGGAAGGCTAATTGGCAAAATACTGGAGGAAATCACAAGTCAGGCAGCAGCTATGGAGGAAAATGAATAATCAATGTCTGTGCTGAGATTCTGAAACAGAAAATGTGCTCATTCAATCCAATCACTTGTAATAGGGATATTCAATCCCAAGCAATACCCTGCTGAATCTTCTCTGCACCCTGTCCAGTACAAACACATCCTTCCTGAGCAATTGTTACAGGATTGCACACGCTAATCCAACTGGCCCCACCCACAGTTCATAAAGCTGTCACAAGGCCTCTCTGCGTGTGGAATCTGTGCTGCAGCTAATGACGGTAAACATGTTAACCATCACCACTTCACATTGTCTACCTGTGCAGTCACATTCAGTGATCTTCATATTTGGTAAAAGTTCAAAGTTCACTGTGGATGTATTATTAAAGACAATATATGTCACCATATGAGATTCATTTTATGGTGGGCGAGCTAGCAAAATGGCTACGAAGCTGGCCATGTGGAAGGAATCAGGGTTAATAATGGAATGCTGTTCAGATTGTTAGCTTGACCAGTGGTGTGAATGGGTGTCACGGCTACTGTTTACCATCTGTATTAATGATGTTGCAGATAAAGTTGTTAATTTCATTTGTAAATCTGCACGTGACATCAAAATTGGTGGTATAATGGACAATGGAGTGGGTTATATAAGTTTACAAGGGGGCTGAGATGAACGTGGAAAGTGTGCCAAGGAATGGGTTCACGTTGTAACGTTAAACCTGGGACGGCTTGCACAGTAACTTCTATGGCCCTGAAATATCTTACAGAATGGCGGGGGGAGGGGGCGGTTGTGTAGTCAGAATAAAGTTACGGATGCACAGTTCCCTGAAACTGTTGTTAAACTGTTTCTACAGAAAGATGGGGCACAGGAAGGATGTCATTGAGATGGTAAGGTTACAGAAAATATCCATGTGGATATTACCAGGATTGGAGGGCTTGAGTTATCAGGAGAGGCTGGATCGGCTGGGACTTTTCTCCTTGCAGCAGAATTAACTGGTTGCCTTGCCTTTGCTGAACAATATTAAGCCACTATCCATGTGTTCTTATCTTCGCAAGGAGCAGAAAAAGCTAATTTCACTGTCAAACTTCCCATTAGTGGATATGAAGGGTATTGGTGGTGTATTTCATCTTGTTTACTGTCTCGGTGGTTGAGGTGAGCGTTTGAACAAGTGAAGGCAGAGTGTGTGCCCATGGTGACATGAGAAGTTCAGACAAACCCATGAAGAGGCTCCGTGGATGCATGAGGGTCTGGCATGGACACATGAATAGAAAAGCCTGCGTGAAGTGTTCGATAAAGCTCAGTCCACCACATGAAAATCCTTCCCCATTATTGCGCCCTCTCCACCTAGAAACTCCGTCACAGGAAAGCAGCATTTATCAACAACAGCCCCACCATCCAGGCGATTCACTCCCCTCGATGCTGCCATTGGGCAGGAGGTACAGGAGCCTTTGGTCTCACACCGGCAGGATCAGAGACAGTTATTATCCTTTATCCGTCATGATCCTAAAACAGTGTGGATAACTTCACTCACCACAGCACTGAACAGAACCTTCAAAGGACCCACTGACTCTTGTTCTCATGTCCTTCGACTATTTATATATTTACTTATCTGCCCATTAATTTAGGTACAGTACTTGTTTGTTTGCTGTGTTTGCAGATCTTTCGTTTGCACATTGGGTGATTGTCAACACAAATTGAAATCTATCATTGATTGTGTTGCTTATCGTTGTTCTACTGTCAATGTACTTTGACATGTCAGTGGAGTAAAATCCGCATGTCTCTGCCCTCACTGGTAATGCACGGTGGCCTTTCCGACAGAGACAGTGAGAGGAAAGTTCAGTAAATTTTACAAATCCACATTAGGGTGCTGGGCGAGCGAAGACATCAGAAGACGTAGGATTTCCAAATTAGTGACAGGCTGAGGGTGTCTCTGTGAGGAGGATGAAGTAGATTTCTGAGAGTGATTTGCTATAATGCTGGCCACAGCAGGTACTGTATTTTTCCCAGGATTTCCCTATTGTGATTATCTGCGACCTGAAATTTAGTTCCCAGGCGCTCTGATAGAAGCCCGGTACAATCAGTGACCAACTGTCTCTGTTCCCTGTAGGCATTATGATTGTGTTCAACTCTGTGATTCTAGGTGGAATAAGACAGATTACAGCATGGACACAAGCCCTTTGGCCCAACTAATTCATTCTGATCTAAATCTTTCTGAGCTTGTCCCATTTCCCAGCAGTTTCCCCAAATTATCTCCTATCCATTTTCCTGCCCACACCTTATCCACATTGTAATTATAATTTTGTTCGGAGCCTCATCTGGATGCACGTACGTTATATCCGGTAACTTTCTTCGGAGGCTCTGAGTTAGCGAAATCGATTCTAGCAGAAAAGCGATGGAGCTCGTCTGGGAGAGAGGCCGCGAAGTTGGCGACGCCACAACGCGAATACAGGTGGTGACGACGGCTGCCGCCTCACGGTTAGGTCTCCTGGATTTTCAGTCGGCTTCTTTCTACGGGCCAGTTGATTTGCTTCATTTTATAACCATTCTGCTCGAACGTTGTGCATAATGGTCTTATTTCCCCGTGGGGACTCTCTGGTCCGAAATACTTCTCACACAATTAATCAAAGTATAATGAAACACTGTACGTTTGGAGGCGTGATGCTGGCAGATATTGTTGAGGTATAAGTCCGTGCGACTGGTTTTCCGATGGACGCTGTGTCCGAGGCTACAGACCGGTTTCCGTCATGTTAGAATCTCCAGGAATAGGAGGTAACCACTCTCCTCCATCTCCATCGGAAGTTGAATGTTCGGATATATACTGTTCAGATGTCTCTGGAACGGCTGGAGTGTCTGGGGTCTATGAGGCCTCACTTAGAAGTGTAATTGACGTATCTGAAGAACCAGGTAGGGCGATGAAGCCAGAACACTCTCCTTAATGTTCCCCATGTAGAAATTAGCAAACGCCGGTCTCAAAGGCGATCCCATCGTCATTCCGTCAATTTGTTCATTACAGTTTCCCTTCTAGAGTAAGTACGTTGACGTAAAGGTGTGTTCAAAAAGACCACTGGGACTCTCTCAACGCTTGGCCGCAGGAGAACCAAGCTGTCCTTACTGCGAACTCATGTGAGCAGGGACACCACGTGGAAACGTGGAAACGACGTGTCTTCCGGGGTCAGCTGGATGTATTTTAATCGCTTTTACGAAGTCGGTCGAATTCATGAAGCAATGCTCATACTCCAAACAAAGGGAGACAGCATAGTCGTTAGATGCGTAGTGGAGTGGTAAGTCTGGAATTGAATTGCAAACAGAGTGGAGCAGCAATGACATAGACCGTGCTGTCTGTGATGGGTTGGCCCCTTAATTATACCGGCTGCTTTTACCAAGTGAGTCGAAAGTGAAGTCAGAGTACATGGAGAGGAGGCTGGTTTCCGTGACGAGCTGAGCTGTATTCGTAACCCTCGACAGTTTCTTACAACCACAGGAGGAGCAGTTTGCTGTGCCAAGCCGTGATGAATCCGGTCAGGACACTTTCTGCAAAGGTCAGTGTGGACGTGGCTACAGGAGTGTGGGCTGCCATGTTTCCCTGTATGAGGAAGGTGGTGGTGGTGGGGGGGTGGGGTGGTGATGGCGATGCTGGTCCCACAGATTGTCTCCATTGTCGTAGAGGGGGCAGGTGATGATGGCCTTGCATCCGTCTCTGTGTATTGATTAGGGAAAGGACCGCTCAGTCTCTGATGTGACTGCAGTTCTTTGTGCTTGAGGGAGGAAGTGCCGTGGCCCTTCACTCCTGCTGATCACTGTGTCCAGCTGCCCGGTGATGAGCAAACAGCTGGTCGTCCTCCAGCAGGTCTCACACCTGCTGCTTGTCGGGACTGCGCAGACTCAGCCCACTCCCGTGGATTCCTCCTTGACCAGAAAACTCTGGTTTTCTATAGAGCGCTGGTCAGGTTGCATCTGGACTATTGCATTCAGCTTCCTTCGCCCGGATTACGAATGATGCTGAAGATTTGGAAAGGCTATAGAAGAGGTTATAAGAAGGACCTTTAGGAAGAGATCTAGAAGGTGGAATTGTACAAACTTGGGTTGCTTCTTCCGGAGTGGCAGAACCTAAGGGGAGAACTGAGACGATCACTATTGTCATAAAAGGAAGTGATTTATCAATCTCTGCTTAGGTTCCATCTGGAGTTTGTATTTAGTTCCGGTCGCCCCATTACAGGAAGGATGCCAAAGCACTGGAAAAGGGTTAGCAGAGGTTTATAGGGAGGAGATCTACAAGGAGGATTTTCACGAACTTGTGTTATTTTTTTTTCCAGAATGGCGGTCGCCAAAGGGAGGCAGAGAGGCTTATAAGAGTCATAAATACAGTAGACAACTGTAATCCTTCTCACAGCATCAAAACACCGAATATCAGAGGACATGCAATGAAGGTGAGAGGAGAAAACGTTCAAAGGAGATGTGCGGGGGAATGTTTAAAATAAAGCAGAGTTCCGGGTGTCTGTAATGTGTTTCTGGGGTGGTGTCAGAGGCAGGTAAAACAATGCTATTGACGAGGTTCTGGATTATACAAACAAATACACAGAGAAGGAAGCGACATGGGCAACATGCTGGCAGATGGATTAGTTTAATCCGGCATGACCAGCTTAATCACATTAGCCCAACATCACAGACTACATTTTCATTTCCTGTCCAGCAGTTATATGGAGAAACGGAGAAATAATCACTGATGAAGGGAATTTCGTTTCCGCTCTGCCCTGAACATCAGGTCCTTCATTCTGAGTCTGTGACCCATGGTAATAGAATTCTCATTCAGGAGAAACATCCTCCCTGAAATCGATCCGGTCCAAATATCTGAAAGAATCCAACATTTTCCTGCCAATTGCAGAGAATACAGGCACAGCTCACCCACTGTCCCCTCACACAAACAGATTGCCATCTGTTGTACCAGTCCGGTTAGTGTAAGAATAGTCCCTCCACTCGCTCTGTTGCAGGGATATCTTTGCTGAGGAACTGTGACCAGACCTGGAAATGATATTAAAGGCGCTTTTTCACCAGAACCCCATAAGCCAACTCGCAGTAACACCTCTCTGCCCCGCTTCTCCAATACTCCTGTATTACAAGAGAAAATACCGTTTACCATACCATGTACCTGAATTTTAACTCACAATAATTTATTTTCAGACCCCCCAGGTCCCTCTGAACATTTCACTGTGCCACCACGGTAATATGGCATTTCTAGTTTGTATCTCTTGGAAAGAATGGTCTCAAATTTCCCCACACTTGGTCCATCTGCCACATCCTCACTCATTCAGTTCATTTGACATCCTCAAACTGTCTCCGAACCCCGCTCTCTCCTAAATCTGCCACCAAGCTTATAACAGCAGCAGACATGGATACAATAGATTGTGAACAGCTGTGGGGGTCTCGGACCAATCCCGGTGTCACCCAACTGGTCACTGCTTCCGAAATGGAAAATGGCCCATTTATCCCCTCTCTCTGCCTTTGACACGCTCATTGCATCTGAGTCCACACAAGCATATTATCCACAATCCCATGCGCTAATCAGAAACTTTCTTCAAATCCATCTACACCACATTCATCAGTTCCCTGTTTTCCATCTGTTTGTCCTTTCTTCGACTCACACTGACTTTTCCAACGCTGTTGTTGCTGTTATCCGATCTATGTGGGTGGGTATGTGAGTTCTGGGTCTGTTTGTCTGCCTTGAGGAAACTGTGTATATACAATGGAACATTTGACTGTCCGTGGTTCAGTGCAGCAGTTGTATTGGAAATATCTGTCAGTGTCTCTGTGCTCTGTAACACACCCTGTGTGTAAGACAGAAGCGGCTGCTCTGTACCTTGTCACACCATAGGAGGGTATCGGATTTGAATGAAGTCTTTGCCTGTGTGCAGGAGAACGAAACTGGGTCAGTGAGGGAGAAGTAAATGTCAGTCGGCTGTGTGAAGCCAGTACCAGTCTGTCTGTCTCTCTGTCTGTCTGTCGTCTGTATGTCTGCCTCTCTCTCTCTCTCTCTCTCTCTTTCTCCCTTCCTCCCCCTCCACCTCTCTCTCTCTTTCTCATCCCCCCACATAGATATACATACAGTATCTGAAATTGTATCTGACCCTTTTCATTCACATCCAGCCATCCTGCATCTGTTCATCTCCCAATTGATAGTACTGTTTGTACCAGTCTTCCCCTTCCTTTGCAGATTAAAACGTTTCTTCTGAATTTTCGTTTGGCCCCTGCCAGATTTGAAATGATCATAGTAGACTATTACTTCAGTAACATCACAAAATGCTGGAGGAGTTTAGTAAATGTGGTTTCTCTGTGAGAAAGCACGGGCTTTGTGTCTGTGTATGTGAGCATCAATTCTTTTGTGTGGGTATGTATCTGTATGATGGTGCTTTATCCGCCTGTGCGTGTGCCTATGTATGCCTGTGTGTATGTGTGTATTTGTGTGGGCTTGTGTGTTTCTCTGTTTGTTTGTGTGTGTGTGCTTGTTTGTGTGTGGGTGTATTGGGTCGGGGGTTGGGGGAGGTGGGTGGGGGTACTAAAGGACTGACGGACAGTTCTAAAAGGGAAAGCGCAGAACAGAAGTTCGGGGTCGGTGTTTTTGTTGGGGTCAACAAAAACGTGAAATCTGTAAATGCAGCTGCTCTGTAACAAAGCTCAGTTTTTTGTTTTGTCATTAGCACCCCGGCATTATTTCCACCTGATGAGTCACTGCTGAGTTAATGCCCAAGAATATTGATATGTTTGGCTGAATCGGCCAAATATTTACGTCAGAGACAATGGTGTTGAATTAAAGTGTTTGTTTCAGTAACGGTAACTAAGAAAGTTAGTCAGGGGTATAACCATATCTCGGGAGACCGATCCTATGTATAAATCAAGGGTGTTTGGAATGCATCAGGTCACAGTTCTTCCAGAGCTGTGAATTTGGGAGCAACAGAAGTCACAGATTCTCACTGAAATGGGATATGCAGTCTTCCTGCGAATACGAGAAATTTACTATCCTTTTATTTCAGCCTTTGGAATTCTCGGTAAGCCGCAGTGTCTGCTGCTCTTGCTGGAGACAGAAGATTAATTCCAATGTTGTGATTGTTTCTGTCGCTGCTATCCACTGTCACCTGTCCAGTCCCGGTGTTCCGCATTTCAGGAATGAAATGGAAGCACCGTGAGAGTGGATTCTGGGACCTGGATCGAAAACGCACTGCTGCAGAAGTTCAGTGAATCGGTTAACATCTGTGGAATTCAACGGGTTAGGCAGGGTTCTTCCAGCTGTTGTGTTCAATAACCTGATGTTCGGCTTTCTGTGTTTTTGGTCTTGTAGCAGCTGCCCTGGTTTGAGCAGCGTTGTGTTACACAGCCCGCTGAGATTACACGCATTGATTGTCTGCATTTGTATTTGAGCGGTTGTCTGAGTTAGGTGTAACGATCAAACCATCAGCTGGCAGTAACAATTTAGCAAATGTCAGGAGTTCCACGTTGCAGCGTAAAACCTACGGACTTTTAATAAATGTGTGCGCTGTGACTGAATGTGAAGCAGTTGATGGACTACTCAATGAAGTCGTTGCTGAGACAATTCACACAACCGACATGTTGCTTCCTAATTATCAATGACGTTGAACGTATTACATTACATCCACATCTGACGCCGTTACAGACACCTGTCTGCGGCACCGAGCTTGCCGCTGGCCGTAGAATTCCTCTGCCACCTTTCCCTGCAGTGAATTTAGTGGAGGCGTCACGTCTGTCTGAGTGGTTGTGTCAGATTACGCTGCATCTGTCGGAATCTGTCAATGTTCTGTTATAAAGTCAGTGAAGTGGCAAATGTTGGATTAGGAATCAGACACGGGGAATGCTAGAAGTACTTAGCCTCAGGCAGCTTGTATGGATGGAGAAACCAGTCAACACTCGTGTCAGGGGCATCTTTGAGAACAGTTCTGAGAGGAGACACTTTAACTGCTTTTTTCCCACATATTCTGTTTCTCCTGGATGAGTGTTTCCAGCATTTCGTGTTTTTGTTCTGTCCTTTGGTGTTCTGTCACTGAGAGGGAGCACCGTGGCAGCTAATGATTGTCTAATGGAAGAATCCCGCCATCACCGTCCGGATTTATTAATTTCGGCTGCACGTGACGGGGATGGAGCTAGTAGAAAATATTCTTACTCAGTATTGACTCCGAGGAGGTAGTTACCCAGCTATAGCTTTTCGTTCCCACTTCACCTTTCGGTAATCAGTATGGAGTCCGTATTCAGATCATATTGACTTCAGTTTACTGTGTCAACTCACTTTTCACGACTCCTGTGCACCCCCTCTCGAGCCTTCCACTTCTAAATGCAAGAATAATATGGAAAGATTACAGAATCCCTTCAAGCAGCCTGATTCGTTTCTGCTCTGTATTTTCTCAACTTGCTGTTCTCTGTCTCTCTTCAAGCGAACCTGGTGGCGATTGTGATCCTGTCCCGGGGAAAGTGCGGTCTTTCCAAATGTGTTACTCGCTACATGGTGGGAATGGCAGCGGCTGATCTCCTGGTCGTTATCTTCGATCCGCTACTGAGCTGGACTGCTTGGCTTTATTTTCAGCGATCATTCCTGTCCATCACTGCTGTGTGCAGACCCCATTCTTGGTTGATATTTGCGAGCACGGCGGCCTCTGTCTGGCTGACTGTCGCTTTCACCGTCGATCGATTTGTGGCTATTTGCTGCGAGAAGCTGAAAACAAAATATTGCACCGAGAGAACGGCGGCTGTGGTTATCGGGACAGTGAGTGTGCTGACCTGTTTGGAGAGTGTCCCCTGGGGCTTTGTATACGAGCCTAGGGTAATAATTGATGGTGTTCCCTGGTATTGTGTTTATACACCGAGTTACAGGAACTCCCCCTCATGGGCGGCATTTACGATGTTTCACCGCATTTTAACCCCTTGTTTCCCATTCTTTCTGATTTTGCTGCTCAATATCCAGACTGTCAGGCGGATTCTAGCGGCCAGTCGAGCCCGCAGGGGGCTCCGGGGACAAAAGAGCCCAGAGAATGACAGGGACCGGGAGATGGAGAACCGACGCAAATCCATCGCTTTGCTCTTCAGCATAACCGGTAGTTTCATACTGTTGTGGGTAACGCAGGTGGTATTTTATATCTATCAACGAATTTCAAAGAGTGCTGTTTATTACTCCGTCACGGATCCCCGTTTCATCACAGAATACACATCGGGAATGCTGCAGGTTCTCAGTTCCTGCACCAATACGTGTATTTATGCCCTGACTCAGAGCAAATTCCGAGAAGAACTAAAGAATGCGTTGAAATACCCACTGAATCGGATTTTGAAACTCATGGAACGTTAGAAATGAATGTTGAAATATATTACAATTTAGCTGCCTTCCTTCTTCCTTTTCCATACCCCCACTCTAGGGTAAAAGGAAACAATGTGATGAGCAGAGTTACCAAACGAAGACGAGAAAATCTGCAGGTTCTCGAAATACAAAACAACACACACATAATCACATTGCAGGCTGTCGATCCGGAAAGTCGGTAGTTTGCTCCAAGGTTCAACGCGGCAAAGGACCAGTTTAATGTCAGAGGAATGTATACAATATACATCCTGACAATAGGAATTCTGCAGATGTTGGAAATTCAAGCAACACACATCAAATATGCATTCTGAAATGTTTTTTTCTTCGCAAACATGCAGGAAAACAGAGAAGTGTCACAAAGAATGAACGACAGTAAAATGTTACAACCCCAAAGTCCCCTCCCGACCAGCTCCCTCCTCCCGCGCGTAATCGGCGGCCAGCAAAAATGTTCTCTCCCCCCAGCAAAAAAGCGCAGCCGCTACCGAGAACAAGTGTGAGCAAGGCGACAACAAAGACACAGCCTTGCAATTACTCCGAAAGACTATCGCATTTCATCCGGTATTCGACAAACCACAGTTTCTTTCTCTCCCCAATAAGGGAGAGAGAGTTTTCCCCCATTTTCAGAGCAAGCGGACAACATAACAGCGACCCGCTGGTTTGCAATGTTAAAAAATCCGTTTCTTCGCTTTTTTACCAGTTCTGTGCCCCTATATCGCAAAGATCTCGAGTCTTCGGACCCAGAGCGAAATATTTTCCGACCTCCCGGACGACACACGTGTCTCCTGCCGTGACGTCGACTCTCGATCTGTGGGTCGATACGACCTGTGTTACCAACAAGGCCGAACCCTTGGCCGGTCTTGAAATCTGCAGAACCGGTCCCATTCCCACAAGAACGTCTGTGTTTAACTCCAGGTCAGGGTCTTCAAACGAACCTTGAAAGGGAAAATTAAAGATGTTAATGATGGGAATAAAGTTGTTTCCGAAGATACAAGCAACTGAGTCGCTGTTTAAAGCCTCCTTAACTCCGCTTCCATCTCTTTTCCATTGTCGCTGCCTGGTATGATGCGTTCCTGCAGCATTTTGTGTGCGTTGTGTTAGAGTTACAAAGCAGCTGTTTACAGCTGATCCCAACCGCATCACTGGCCTCAGCGTCCCTTTTGCATCTCAGATGCCGCTCCTCTCAAATTGAAGCCTGGGACGAAACTTTTCTTTCCCCTGCTTTCCGATTCTGAAAACCAAAAACTGCATGATCATGGAGTGTATATTCGTCTCGATCAAACACTCCTGCTACCGATATAACCTGTCTGTCTTTTCACCCTCTTTTTTCTCATTTTCATCTGGTTCTCCTTTTTTTCTGCCAATTTGAATTATATTCCGGTAACAGATTTTAACCGTTTTACAAATGGCGACAGAGTACCAATATTTTTACTTATAGTTCTGTGTGTGTGTGTGTGTGTGAGAGAGAGAGAGAGAGAGAGAGAGAGAGAGAAAGAGAGAGAGAGAGAGAGAGAGAGAGAGAGAGAGAGAGAGAGAGAGAGAGAGAGAGAGAGAGAGAGAGAGTAAGTTGTTGACTGTTGTGAACTATAGAAAGAAGGAGGGGATGAGAACTCATGTATTCAAATCCTGTTCAGTATCAATACGGCGCTGTTAACACGGATCCGCCTCAGGACAGAAAAAAATCGAATAGTGCGCACCGTCAATCACCCAAAGTGCAGGAAAAAAGCAGAATGTGCAGACAATAAAAGTAAGCAAATAGAGTTCAGAACTGAAGCTCTTGAAAGTGAGTCCACAGCCACGAAGCCAGTCATCACGGCAGCTGACGCAGGAGTCCATTGGATGTAGGCCAGCGCCAATACCAGTAAACCTGACGGAGCAGTGAGATGAACCAGCCCTTCCCTCGCTCCCAGCCCCGACACCATGACGGGTTCAATCTGACACGGCAGTCAAATTGTCCAAATGTCCGATCATTCTTCGCTTTCAGTCCAGGGCCCTTCCGCTTCCATATTTTCTCAGCCATGTTAATCCGGAATGCAACAAAATAAAACGAGGTACGGATAGAAAAGGTGAAATATCAGGGTAATCCAAACAGTTACATACAGGAATAAGCCAAAAGTCTTTCTCAAATATTCAGTATAAGAGAGGCAAAATGGATATTGGCGCTGTACAATGACACTGCTGAGTGTGTAATGCAGTTTAAAGAAATGTCGTACGAACTCAATATCTATTATGCCTCAGCCTTCACTGTGAAACACACCAGCAGTGGACTTAAAAGTGCAGACAGTCAGAGGAGTGGGTGCAGTTTCTCTTGCTAATGAGTCGGTACTTGGGATGCTGGAAGGTTTGATGGTTGATAAGTCACCTGGACAAGATCGACGACACACTAGGGTTCTGAAAGAGGTTGTTGAGGAGATGGAGAAGGGGAAGGAGTAGTGACAATAGTATTGGGTTGTTTGGTTGTATTCTGGCAGGATAACTATATCAGGCTGCGTCACTACGTCCAGCACCAACGTCCTATTTGAAATCCAGACCCTGTTTATTATTTCTCTCTGAATGGAGTTGTTGGCCCAGCAGTTTTTCTATCTGCTTTAGACACTGCGTTTGATCTCCACTGTTACGTTTCTTCTCTGATAATGATTTCGGCATTACATTCAAAATGCGTTTAAATCAGTGTATATTTTACGCATTCCTTCCACTTTGCTACTAGCTAATGTACTTCTTAACACCCTTTTCTTTCAAAAGCCTTCTAAAACTGATAGAAGTATATCACGGAAATGCCCCTCGCAGCTGCCCTCCCCACAAATATGTTGCCTTCTTATTAAGGTGGTCAGCTTATCTTCAAGACGGGTCATAAATCAAAATTGCTACTTCTAATTAGTCCTTCTGTCACTTGGCTTGCTGCCTCTATCCCACCCAATTCCCCAATTAAGCATTCTTTTGAATTGGCTACGTTTAAATTTATTGGCTTACGAAGTCTCGTGAGCAATCCTCCAAATATTTATCACAGATTTTTTAAATTTTCCTTCATACCACCATGACCAGAGATGTCTCCACATTGAGGACAATTCCACGTTACCTACTTAACCATCAGAGTGCTTAAAAAAGGCAGATTTGAGTGTGATCTATAGTTATCGAGAACTTGTTTTCAAAAACACTGAATGGGAGCACCCAGCGACTAATGGATTGCAGGGAAGTGAATTCATTGAGTTATTGTTTTTTTTTTTTGACCCAATATGCGAAAGCACCGCAGAAAAGGGGAGGCCTGTCAAGATTTAACATTCTGTAACAATCAGGATAGAATTTTGAATACGGAAGTTGCAGATTATTTCTAGCATCGGCAGAATTTCTCATATTTTCTGCATCAGCAACGTGGTCAGTTGACCGTTGCCATCCCGACCTTGTTCTGTCTATTGTGTGTGTGTGTGTGTGTGTTTGTGTGTGTCTGTCTGTCTGTCTGTCTATTGTGTGTGTGTGTGTGTGTGTGTGTGTGTGTTAGTTGATGGACAGAAGGAGTGGTCAGAATGGGTAACCGCAGGGGCAGTACATAAGAACATCAGAGCAGGAGTAGGCCATCCGGCCCATTGAACCTGCGCGGCCATTCAATAAGATCATGTTTCATCTGTCCGTAAACTCAGCTCCATCTCCCTGCCTCTTTCCCATAACTCTTAATTCCCTTACTATGTGAAAACCTATTAAATTGTTTCTTAAATATATTTACTGAAGAAGCCTCAACTGCTTCCCTGGGCAGATAATTCCTCAGATTCACTACTCTTGGGAAAAATAGTTTCTCCTCATCTCCGCCCTAAATCTTCTCTCCTGAATCTCCAGGCAATGTCTTCTAGTTCTGGTCTCATCTACCAATGGGAGCAACGTTCCTATTTTTATCTTATCTATCCCTTTCTTTTTTTTTATGATTCTATCTGATCCCCTCTCATTCTTCTGAACTCCAGAGTGTATAGTCCCAGGTGCCTCAACCTGGTCTCATAAGTTAACCCCTTCATTCCTGGAATCAAACTGGTGAACCTCCTCTGCACTGCCTCCAAAGGCAGTATATCCTTCCTCAAGCATAGAGACTGAATTGCACACAGTACTCCAGGCGCGGCCTCACCAGTACCCTATATAGCTGCAGCATGACCTCCCTGCTCTTAAATTCAATCCCTCTAGCAATGAAGGCCAACATTCCGTTTGCCTTCTTGATAAGCTGCTGTACCTGATCGCCCAGTCACCTAGCCTATCTATATCCCCCTGTAGACTCTCCAGATACTCTGTACAATTGCTTTTCCACTCAGTTCAGTGTCATCAGCAAATTTTGCTACGTTGCACTCAGTCCTCTCTTCCAAATCATCACTGTAAATAGTGAACAGCTGCGGGCCCAGCATCGACCCCTGCGGCACCCCACTCACCACAGACTGCCAACCGAAGAAAGACACATTTACACCAACTCTCTGCCTTCTGTTGGTTAACCAATCCACTATCCATGCCAATTGAGGACATAATGAGTGCAATGGATAGAGGGAACAGGTGAATGTTGTATACTTGTATTTCCAGAAGGCGTTTGATAAGGTGCCGCATAAGGGACTTACGAATAAGATACGGATGCATGGTACTTGCCCTTTCTGAATCCATGCTGCGTCTGTCTAATGGAACCACTCTGTTCTAAATAGTTTGATATTTCTTCCTTAGTGACAGCTTTAAGCATTTTCCCAACTACAAATGTTAAGCTAACTGGCCTATAGTTGCTGACTTTTTCCTACATCCTTTTTTTTTTTAATGTGGTATGATATTTGCGGTCTTCCAATCCGCCGGGACTGTAAAGAGTCTTGATAAATGCTTAGCAACGCGTCTACTATAATCTCCGTCAATTCCTTCAGCACCCTGGGATGAATCCCATCAGGAGCAGGGGACTTATCTACCTTCAGATCCTCTAGTTTACTCATCACTATCTCTTTAGTGACAGTGATTTTATCGAGGTCCTCCCACACCCATTTCGTGCATAGCATCCTTCTTTGGCATATTAGACGTGTCCTCCACCCGGAATACCGACACAATATAGTCGTTCAATGCCTCAGCCATTTCCTTATCGATCAATATCAATTTCTCTTCTCGTCTTTGAAGGCACTACGTTGACCTTAGCCATCCACTTCTGTTTTATATATTTATAAAATCGTTTGCGATCTGTTTTTATATTTTGTGCTAATTTACTGTCATACTCTATCTTCCCTTCCCTTATTTCTTGTTTAGTTGGTCTTAGTTGCCTTTTAAAGTTTTCCTAATCCTCCAGTCTCTCATTACTCTTTACGACTTTGCACAAACGAGCTTTTGATTTGATGCTATTTTATTTTTTTTGTATTTCCTTATTTATACAAGGCTGGCTCTCCCCACCCTTACTGTCCTTACTTTTGACTGAAATAGATTTTTTGTTGAGCACTGAGCTCTTTGAAAGTATTCCACTGTTCCTCAACTGTCCTACCAAATAGCCTGTACTCCCAATCCACATTAGCCAATTACTCCCTCATCCTGTTGTAGTCTCCCTTGTTCAAGCACAATACACTAGTTTCAGATCTAACTATTTCATCATCCATCTGAATAAGAAGTTCAATCATACTACGGCAACTCTTCCCAAGAGGATCCCCGAGTACAAGATCGTTAATCTTATCTGTCTCATCGCACAGGACTAGATCCAAGACAGTATTTTCTCTTTATGCATTATATGGAGTTCTCCTCGAGACTTCCTTGACCAACCTGATTCACCCAATCTATGTGGATGTTAAAATCCCCCATGACAGCTGTCGTTCCGTTTTTGGTTAATCGCCTGTGCCGCTGCAATATTTTTATTAGGTGGCCTATAGAAAACAGCCACCACTGATTTTTTTTCCCCTTTACTATTCTTAATCTCTACCCATATGGACTGAACATTCTGCTCCGTAGATCTTATATCGTCTCTCACAATTGCCCTGATCTCATCCCTAATCAAGAGTTCCACCCCACCCCTCTGCCTTCCTGCCTATCCGTATTACCTGATAGCCTTGGATATATGATTCCCAGTCATCACACCTTGAAACCCCGTTTCTGTGTTGGCCACTAAATCATATGCCGTTGTACTGATCTGTGCCACAAGTTCAGTAACCTTTTTTTTTCTAATACTAGGGGCATTTAGATAAAGAGCCGTTCCACCCATTGTCCTTTTACAATCTAGTGACCTATGCGATTTTTTTGTTTTTTGCTATTATGCACTCTGCTATAACATTTTTTTCTTCACTAACTCCAGCTTTGGGCTCGGCATCACTTCCTCTGTAGTTTGGGGCCGGACGGCGATGGTGAACTCTGTTTATAGATGAACAATTAGACAACAAAAACATTCAATCTGTAAGTGTGGCTGCTTAGTGACAAAGTTCAGTTTTGTCATTAGAGCTGCGGGGTTGATTCCACCAGATGAATCAGTGCTCAGGTAATTCCGAAGAATGTTGATATATTTTTTTCCGCAATCGGAACAATATTTACATCTCGGCGTTCAACATCATCACCCAGAAAACCTCCACTCCAAACTCACCCAGCTCACTGTCTCCCCCGCCATCTGTCAGTGGATCACAAACTTCCTGACTGACAGGGTGCAGCAAGTGAGGCTGGGGAGCGTCATTTCTAGCACCCGGACAATCAGAACCGGTGGCCCTCAGGGACGTGTGCTTTCCCCACTGCTCTTCTGTCTTTACACTAATGACTGCACCTCACAGGATCCATCTGTTAAACTCCTGAAGTTTGCAGACGACACAAATGTCTTTGGCCTTATCCGAGACGGTGATGAGTCTGTATACAGACGTGTGGTGGAACGCTGGCCCTCTGGTGTGGTCAGAACAATCTGGAGCTAAATACGCTCAAGACTGTGGAGATGACAGTGGACTTCAGGAGGAGCCCCCCGCCCCAATACTCCCCCCACTCACTATACTTAACAGTATTGTGTCTGCTGTGGAGATCTTCAGGTTTCTGGGTGTCACGATCTCCCAGGCCCTGAAGTGGACACCCAACGCGGACACTCTTATCAAAAAGACTCAGCAGAGGTTGTATTTCCTACGTCAACTCAGGAAGTACAACCTGCCTCAGGAGCTGCCGATTCAATTCTATTCAGGAACAATTCAGTCTGTTCTCTGTTCGTCCGTCACTGTCTGGTTTGGATCAGCTACCAAACAAGATTAGAATATACTCCAAAGAACCGTCAGGGCTGCGGAAAGGATTATTGGTGTGAATCTGCCCTCGATCCAGGACTTGGATGCATCTAGAGTCAGGAAGCGAGCAAGCAGCATCATTGTAGACCCATCACACCCTGGACATCACCTGTTCCAACTCCTTCCTTCTGGTAGGCGCGTTAGATCACTGTATGCCAGGACAAATAGGTACAAGAACAATTTATTTCCGTATGCCATCAGTCTTATGAACACTTGAATTTTCGTCTATTATAAACCAAGTCCACCTGGACATACACAGATAAACCTCATTGTATATAGCTCACGATTATTTGCACTATTGTTCTGTTTGCTTTCTGATTCTGTAGAGCGAGATCTCAGGGAAACCGGCATCAAATTCCCTGTATTTGTCCACATACTTGGCGATAATAAAGGATTCTGATTCTGATCAGAGTCAATGATGTTAAATCATAGTTTCCGTTGAAGTAGTTGCAACTAGGAAAGTTAGTCAAGGGTTTAACTGAATCTCTGGAGACCGATCCTCTGTATAAATCATGGCCATTTTGCATTAATACGCTCAGAGCTTCTGCCGCAGCTGTGAATTCAGGAGCAACGAATGTCAGATTCTCACTGAAATGGACTATCCAGTCATCGTGTGGATAGGGAAAGTTTACTATCCATTTATTTCAGCCTTTGGAATTCCCGGTAAGTCGCAGAGTCAGCTGCCGTTGATGCGAACTTAAGTTTAATTCCAATGATGTGATTGTTTCTGTCGCTGGTTTCCACTGTCACATATCCAGTCCCAGTATTCCACATTTCAGGAATTGGATGGAAACACCGAGACTGTGGGTTCTTGGATTCGGGTATAAAAAACACACCGCTGCAGAAATTTAGCGAATCGGCCAACAGCTGTGGAAGTCAACATGTTAAGCAGCGTTCTTTCAGCTGTTTCTGTTCAATACTGTGATGCTCGTGTCTCTGTGCTATTGGTCTGGTAGCAGGGGCACAGCAATTGCAAATATTGTGATTAAACACTCAGGGAGATTATACCGACTGATTGTTTGTATTTGTATGTGAGCGGTTGTGTGACCTGTAATAATCAAACCATCGACTTGTGGTAACTCTTCAGCTAATGAGAGGAATTCCATGTGGCAGCACGGAGATTGGGGACTTTAAAAAAAAAATGCGTGTACTCTGACTGAATGTGAAGCAGCTGATGAGCAGCAAAATGAAGCTGTTTCTGAGCAAATTAACTGATGTGTTGTTTTACAGTTACAAATACTCTGAAATGCACTCTATTCTACTTACATCTGACACCGTTACGGACATCAGACTGCGGTACCTAGTTTGCTGCTGGACGTTCAATTCCTCTCCCCGATTTCCCGGTGTTGGATTCAGAGGGAGGCGACACGTCTGTCTATCAGGTTGTGTCAAACTGCGCTGTATCTGTTGGAATCAGTCAATGTTCTGTTGTAAAGTCAGTGAGGAATAGGAAACAAACACGGACAATCCTGCAGGCATTGAGACCGAGACAGTGTGCATGGAAAGAGAATGCAGTTAACACGCGTGTCAGGGGCCTCTCTGAGAACAGGTTTGAGAAGATACACTTTTAATGCTTTTCCGCACAGGTTCTGTTTTGTCTGGATGAGTGTTTCCAGCATTTCCTGATTTTGTTTTGCCCTTCGGCTGTTCTGTCGCTGACAGGGATTACCATGCAATTTAAAGATTGTCTAATGGAAGAGTCCTGCTATCAGCGTCTGGATTTACTCATTTGCTTCACAGAAGACGTGGAGGCGCCGCTAGAAAATGTTCCATCCAGTACTCACCCTGCTGGCGTATTTACCCAGTGTTAGCTTCCGCTCCTACCTGATATTTCGGTCATCAGTAAGGAATCCGTGTTTAGGTCACATTGATTTTATTTTACTGTATCATTCTCTGCCTCGTCCAGATCTGCACCATTTCGTCGCCCTTCCACGCTCACGTGTGATAGTGAAGTGGAATGCTACGAAATTCCCTCAAATTACTGCACTGGCTTCTGTTTAGTATTTTCCGAACTTGAGTTTCTGTGTCTCTCTTCCAGCGAACCTGGTGGCGATTGTGATCCTCTCCCGTGGAAAGTGCGGTCTCTCCAAATGTGTCACTCGGTACCTGGTGGGAATGGCAGCGGCCGATCTCCTGGTCGTTATCTCGCAACCGCTGCTGACGTGGACTGCTTGAATTTATTTTCCCCAGTCTTTCCTGTTCATCACTCCTGTGTGCAGACTCGGTGCATGGTTAATTTTTGCGAGCACTACAAACTCTGTCTGGCTGACTGTCGCTTTCACCGTCGATCGATTTGTGGCTATTTGCTGTGAGAAGCTGAAAACAAAATATTGCACCGAGAGAACGGCGGCGGTGGTTATATGGACAGTGAGTGTGCTGACCTGTTTGGAGAGTGTCCCTTCGGGCTTCATATACCAGCCTTTGGTAATAGTTGATGGTGTTCCCTGGTATTGTGTTCATACACCGAGCTACAAAAACTCTCCCTCATGGGCGGCATTTGACATATTGCACCGCATTTTAGCCCCTTATGTTCCATTCTTCCTGATCTTGCTGTTCAATATTCTGACTGTCAGACGGATTTTAGTGGCCAGTCGAGCCCGGAGGGGGCTCCGGGGACAAAAGAGTGTACAGAATGACAAGGACCGGGAGATGGAGAACCGACGGAAATCCATCGTTTTGTTGTTCGGCATAACTGGTAGTTTCATATTGTTGTGGGGAACACAGGTGGTATTTTATGTCTACAGACGGATTTCGATGAGTTTTGTTTCTTATTCTGTTTCTGATCCGCGTTTCATCACAGAGGAGACATCAGGAATGCTGCAGATTCTCAGTTCCTGCACCAACACGTGTATTTATGCCCTGACTCAGAGCAAATTCCGAGAGGAACTCAGGAATGCGGTGAAATACCCACTGAACCAGATTGTGAAACTCATTAAGCGTTAGAAATATATGCTGTAAAGTTTCGTATTTCAGCTGCCTTCATCCTCACATTCTGTACTCACACTTGTGGGTAAATGTAAGCAACGTGATGAACAGAGTTACAACACAAACACGGGAAAATCAGCTGATGCTTGAAATTCAAAACAACACACACAAAATCAGCGTCCTGACGAATAGTGTCGGCCAGAAACGTTGACTGTTTACTCTTTTCCAGAATTGCTGCCTGGTCTGCTGAGATCCTTCAGCATGTTGTGTGCATTGCAGCAGAGTTACAAAAGCGCTGTTTGCAGCTTTACACGACGGCGTTTCCGGCCTCAGCGCGCCGGAAAACTCCCCCTTGCACATCACCTCCGGCCCCGAGTAAAGCTTGAGATGAATCTGTTGCTCTGGTTTCTCTGTTCTGACAATACCTCCTGATGTTGCAGCATGTTTTCCTTTTTATCAACAGCTCTTGCTTCCGATATAACCCATCTCTTCCTTAAACCTCTTTTATTTTCCTCTTTCTGTATCTGCAGCCTCTCTCTGCCACCATGAACTATCTTCCGGTGGCAGATTTTACGATTTTAAAACTTACGACAAGGAAGCAAGACAGAGTGGTAGAGCGAGGGAGAGCGAGAGCGATAGTGAGTGTGGAGAGCGCGAAAGTCAGAGAGAGACAGAGAGAGAATAAAAGCGAGAGGGAGACGGAGAGGGAGGGAGATTCGGAGAAAGGGGGAGTAAAAGGGAGAGAAAGACTGCGGAAGAGCATGAGTTAGAGAGAGAGAGTGAGAGAGAGAGATGGATTGAGAGAGATGGAGAGAGAGAGAGAGATGGTGAGCGCAAGAGTGGGAGAGTGTAAGGGAGACAGTGGGACTGATAGCGGGAGACGGAGGGGCAAGAGAGAGATAGAACGAGTGGGGGATAGAGAGAGTGTGGAAGAGGTAGAGAGATAGAGAGAGGGAACAAGTGGGGAGAGGGAGATCGAGGGAGCGCGAGAGCGATAGTGAGTGTGCAGAGCGTGAAAGACAGAGAGAGACAGGGAGAGAATGATAGATGTGATGGAGAGAGAGCGAGAGGGAGACAGAGAGGGAGGGATTTTCGGAGACAGGGAAAGCGAAAGGGAGAGAAAGACTGAGGAAGAGCGTGAGCTAGAGGGAGAGGGTGAGTGAGAGAGATAGAGAGCGTAAGAGTGGGAGAGCGTGGTAGAGAAAGTGGGACAGATAGCGGGAGAGGGAGGGCAAGAGAAACAGAGATAGAACGAGTGGGGGAGAGAGAATGTGGCAGAGGTAGAGAGAGAGATAGGATGAGAGAGAGAGAAAGAGAACGAGTGTGGGAGAGAGAGGAGAGGTAGAGGGAGAGAGAGAATAGCAGAGGAAGAACGGGAGCGACTGACGCGAAATAGGACCAGATATGGTCTACTCATATGCAAAATGTAGGAGGAATCGATGTCAGGCAGCAACTATTGGAAATTGTGCACTCGCCGTTTAGGTCTAAGGCTCTTCAACAGGTTTGGGAATTAAAAAAAAAAGATCCAGCTCTGCTTAAGGTTCTCAGCTCATTACAATGACTGCTTACTCTCTTCCATCGATGCTTCCTGGCCTGCGGAATTTCTGCAGCACTTTGTGCGTGTTACCTGGATTTCTGACATCTCCAGACTTTTACTTGTTTGTGATTCGTCTAATCCTGGTCAATATCAGAGTGATATTGGACGGTGCCAACACGAAACCGACCCAAGACAAACATGAAGCGAATAATGAATGAAAACGACCGTCTAATAGATTGGAGAAAGCAGAAATAGACACATGATAATTGATTGAACCAAGGTTCCGTTATTTTTGAAATCACGGAAGCTGAAAGTTGGACAGTCACTCTGAACAAGCACAAACTGGAAGATTATCATTCAGCGGATTAGAACACAGATTACTGGGCGACGCAGTGATTCAGCCATTACACATGTTTGCTTGAGAGAAGGGCAGGATTAGTAGCTAAACATTCCAGATGACTCACGCAGACCAGACGGAGGACAAAGAGGATGAGGAGCTGCGCTGCTGATGATGCAAAATGTCACAGAGGCAAAGTCATCCCAGATGCTCAACCAGTCAGACAGTGCGGAGCGAGCTCAAGAACTAGACATGTGGAATCACCGTAATGGGATTGTATCTGTAGCCTGTAAGAGAGATGTGCCGGGAGCTTATGGGCTAATGTAAAAAACAATAGGGCAGCGAAAGTGGGTGAATAATCTCCCCAGCGTGACTGTGATTCTCTTATAACATTAGGTTTGGATGGGGTTTATGGTTTCGGTGCGTTCAAGAAGGTTTCCATAATCAATATGTAGTTGGAAGACCAGGGAAAGAGATATTCTTGACTTAGCATAGGGAAATAACATAATTGGATTTCCATTGGGAAATATTTACGGAGTATAATTCTGGAGGTTTTTCAAACGGTTATTGATAAGAGTAAGAGTGGACCTGCAGGAGGATAAATGCAAATTCGGAGAAGTCTAATGGCAGTAGAAATGGGCTGGAATTTTAGAGAGTTGTCATTGTGCCGATACTATTAGTTAAGTAAAGTATATGAATGTTACTTACCGTCCTGTTGGTCAAAATTCTTTGGGAGAAGAGTACAGAAGATGGGGACATTAAGGAACTTGGGATGATCAGAGATATTGCAGTTATTTTAACAAATTAAGAGGAATGATATGTGAGACTTAGGAAGCGGAAATATAATAAGATCCTGGAAGAACATTTAGACACGAAGAAACAAGTCATATTGTGAATCAGGAGAGTAAAAAATGACCAACACATATCCTCAGTGAGAGGATTAACAAGAATCATACACTGCATACACTGAAAACAACACTATACTGGGGAGAGCACAGCGCCACTGACGGGCAAAGAAAGAAGTTTATCCCTGGAGGCAAAGTTAATATGTGAGGAACAAAGTGAATATTTTGAATCAATTGCTGTTCACTAAGGAGAAGGACATCGATGAAGCGGGTCAGGAAGGATGTATGTTGATATTGACAGACGTGTTGATACTAAGAAGGAGGTGGTGTTGGGTCAAAGGGTACAAAGGTGAGTAAATCCTTTGTTCGATTTTCCCGACTGAGGGAGTCAGACAACATATCGGGAAACATGCAGTTGAATTTTGTTGTCATGGCCAGCACACATACAGTTAGAGGACTTTTCTGTTCCGTACTCTTCACTGATGGTTGGTCAATAATTTGACGCCCAATGAGGAAAGAATCACACGGCCATGTGACAAATTTCTTATTTCCACACTGACTGTGGTTCTCATCTGAGACAGACTGCCTACAGAGGTGATGTGAACAAACAGACAGAGTGTTCAAAGAGAGACTGGACAGGTCATTCAGGATCATTCACCGTCCGAGTTGTAGCAAGAGAGTGGAAAACGGAACAGTGAGAATGTTACACCAGCAGTTCGATTGGATTTGACTTTTTGATTGGTTTACTCCATCCCGCAATGATCTCGTGCTCACTAATGATATCAAAAACTCAGTCTGGTCTCCCCGAGATTTGAAACTTACCTCGGAGTACACGGCCAGCTTGTGTAATAAGGACTCACTTCTGTAAAAATGCTGGTACTGTATTCCGAGAACTCTGATCTGCCAAAGCACAGCAAAGGCCAATAAAGGCAGTGACTAGTACAAGATTCTAACACATGGACAGAGATTTCTCGAAACATGACACTGATGACCCAGAGCTGGACAATCCCAGTTTTGCACTGTTACGCAGACATATATACACCAACACTGCATAAAAAGGGACACTGGCCCTTACAATACCGCACTGTAAGGATGCGGACCATTACAACAGCTGGCTCCAGGCAAAGGACAATGAAGTTTGCAGTAGTTAGCATCATGCTGTAAGGACATAGACCTTAAACACAGCTGTTACGGTACTGTGTTGATACATATCGACACAACAAATCGCCCCATACGTCAAGGCCACCAATCTTTACAACTGTTAGCGGCATGGTGTAAGCACACAGGCCTTTACAACATCTGGTCATACTGGAACAGCAGTGGAGGGGCAAAACTTATTATTATACACGGACACTTTGCATGGTGTGAACAGAGATCTGTATAATAGCTGCAACGAACAGAAATTTAACAGTCATACAAGCATCATTATATTCTGCACTCCATGCCAAACCCATAGAGCTGACTTACACAGAACCAAACTCGAGAAATACAAATCCCAACAGAACCAACACTGCTCTGTGATGACGCAGGTTTCCAGTACAGACATTTGCCGTAAATAGAAAGACTTGAAAAAAAAAACACCTTGCAGTATGAAGACACATGCCAAAGCAAACAATACTCAGCCCGCTGTGTACCAGACTTCAGCAAAATTGGAGGTATGCAGACCTCTAAAACCATACTGCCCAGCATAGCTCCAGCACTGCACAGCAGGGAGGTAGACAAGTATTAACCAAGCAGTGTACTGCAGAGACACCATTTGCTATAGATTAACATGGAGAGATAGTGCGGGGTGCTCTGCATATGAGATCCTAGAGGAACAGTCAGCAGTGGACTAGAGGGACCATTTAAATTACAATATACAGACATTCATTACTTGGACGCAGACCTATAAAACTCTCAGCAACCTGCCGTGAGCACACAGAACTGTACGCACCCAGCATTGTACTCCACCATTAAACACTAGTGTATCCCCAGCTCTACAAAGACAGAGACATGTACAACCCTGACACTGGAATGTAATTCATGGGCAATATTAATTACTTCCCTCCCATTGGGCATTTTTCAGGCTGTTGATAAATGATAAGCTTGAAATGCTGTGCGCTTCAGTTTCCAAAGGTTCCTGAAATGCCGTCAGCAGAAAGCGGAGCAGAAATGTAGGCAGGTAATGGAAAGTTGTTAAAGCAACAGAGTGTTGTGTGACTAGTTTCTCCATTTCTGACTGGGATGCATAGTGTGGAGGCTTAGAGGAGCAGAATTCGTTGGCAGCATCCTAGAAAGCGTCTCCGGTATTCACAGCTTATAATATATAAGTTTGTGCAAATTTAGCATGCCATCTATACTTTGACAAGCTTATATAGATGTACAGTAAGGATATTTTGACTGGCTGCATCTGGTCTTCTATGGAAACGCCAATGTCCTTGAATGGAACAGCCAATGGGAAGTTGCGGATACCGCCAGCCCTTCACAGTAAACCACTCCCCTCCACTGAGGCCATCTACAAGGAGGGAGGTTACAGGAAAGTAGCTTTCATCATTAAGGACCAACCACCACCCGCACCCCGCCCCCCATCGTCCAGGTGATTCTTGCTTCACGATGTTCTCATCATGAACGAGTTACAGGAAAGTCAGTTCACGGAACACAAGGTTCAGGCTCTTGAAGCACAGAGGATAATTTCACACACCCCAACGAGGAGATCACATTCGAGTACTCTAAAACACATGTTCTCCATATTTGTTTCATATTTATTGTCATTCTTTTTTTTCATTATTTGCGCAATTTATCGTCTTTGTTGTCTTTGTGTATTGGCATTTTGGTCGCCGTTGTTGTCTGCAGTTTTTCATTGATTTCATTGTGCTTTCTTGTAAATGCGGTGTATTGCACAAAAGTGACATTCAGGGTAGTAAAGGAACAATACATTTATTTTAAACATTGAACTTTACAAAGCAAGTCTTGTGGGGAACAGTTGAGTAAGATTAGGATGTTTTTCTTTGGAGTGACGAAGGATGGGAGGTGACTTCAAAGAGCTATGCAAGATTATAAGAGGCATAATTCGAATAGACAGCAAGAGGATTTTGGAAGTGGCGAAAACAAGAGAACATAATTTTAAGGTGATTGTCCGAAAGAATAGAGGGAGTCTTAGGTTCATTTTTTAAACACAGAAAATGTGTGCAGTTTACTACTAAGGTAGTAGTAGTAGTAAGATAGTTTCGTTTCTCTTGAATTGATTTGGCCTATCATAGTGTAAAAACATGGTGTTGAATTTGTGAAATGTGCCCAAGAAAGCTTCTTTCCTCAATATAACGGCGGAGTGCTGGACAGGGTACAGTACTGGATCTGCTCCTGAGAAATTAGGTAGGGTAAATGGCGGATGTGCTTGCCGGTGAGCACATTGCCTCCAATGAACAGAATACTAATAAATTTTAAGTGATTCTGGAAAAGAACGTGATCTGCTCACAAGTTAGATTATGAGGACAGACAGCCCTCATTTATTGTCATTTAGCCATGCATGCATTAAGAAATGATACAATGTTCCTCCAGTATGATATTACAGAAACACAAGACAGAACAAGACTAAAATACTGACAAAAACCACATAATTATAACATATAGTTATAACTGTGCAAAGCAATACCGTAACTTGACACAGAACAGTGAATTTCCTGAACAGAAACTGAATGAGGTTTGAGCAAAAACGTTGGATCTTGCAGTGGTTAATGCTTACAGGAAAGAAGCATCTCACAAGTGGGAATTTTATAGTGATAGGAAGAGCGTGAGGTCAGGAGTTCAGGGCCTGCATGCTCCTGTTCGGGTGAAAGATAAGACTGGAAGGTCTCTGGGCAGCTGGCTAATGAGAGAAACTGAGTCTGTGGAAAGGGAGAAGTATATTCTGCACATAAGCAATTTTGAACTAGTTAATCTCTTGATAATTACACATGTTATTAAGGTTAGCAGGGTAAAGGTGGGTATCAGAAGGATCTGGAAGTCAAGATGAGACGAATTCCCAAGACTGTACATATATGACGAGTCAAACGGACATTAGGGAGAAAATATGTTCTGCTAAAAATCAATATCACTATCTGTGTGTGTTACAAAAGACATATAAATATTTTAATAAACGTGTCTCTACGTTTTGACGGTGTAGGAACTAGCGGAAGTGAAGCAAAAACGTGAATTCATGAATGATGTTTCTTTTTCCGTAAGTTAATCAGCAAGCAGGGGTGTTAGATCCTTACAGTCCAGGAAGATAGATACAACTCCAGGGCCTTAGTGGAAAATAAGGAAACACCTTACAGAAACCCTTAGATTTATTTGTTGCTTCATATTTGTCCTCTAGTGAGATTTTGGACAACAAGAGGGTAGACAAACTGTTACCATTTCTTAAAATGGATCGCAAAAACCAGTCGGAATATAAACAACCAGACATCAATAGTGGGTAAGTCGCCGGAGAGGATACTGAGGGACAGCATGCAGCAGCATTTCAGGAGACAGAGTCTGATACGGAACCGTCATTATGACACCATGGAAAGTCATGCCTGACAAATGTTTCAGATTATTACAAGGAAGCAGCTAGGATTGTAAATGAAGAGAGCACAGTACATGTTCTCTGCATGGATTTTAGCAAGGCCTTTGACGAAGTCTGTCATGGCAGACTCGTCCAACAGGTTAGATTGCACGGAATCCAGAGGACGAGAGCTGATTGGATTCACATTTACCTGAATGGTAAGAGGCAGAGGGTGATACTTGAAGTTTGTTTCTCGGACAGGAGTCACATATTTACTGATGTCTCACAAGGGTCAGTTCCGGGGCATTTGTTTCTTAAACTTTATATGAATGATCTGGATGCGAATGTACCCAGTTTGCAAATGATACTGAAACAGGTGGTGTTGCAGATGGTGTAGATGGCTAAGAAAAACACCAAGAGGATGATCTTGGAATGTGGGATTTGGATTGGCAAGACATGGAAAGTGTTGGTAAGAGATGGAATTATATCTTTAGAAAGGGGGGCATAAGGTCGGAGAATGTCGAATCTTTCTGGTGGAAGTTCAGAAACCGCAAGAGGAAAAACAAACACATTTGAATGAATATAGCTCTCCAAGTTCTAGTCGGGATGTAGAGTGCTGATTGCAAAGGGAACTAGAAAATGCACATTATGTGGGTAATGTCACAATTGCAATGGGGACTTTAATCAACAAGAAAATTGAGAACAACACACATCAACGTTGCTGGTAACAAACTTCAAGTATCACCCTCTGCCTCTTACCATTCAGGTAAATGTGAATCTAATCAGCTCTCGTCCTCTGGATTCCGTGCAATCTAACCTGTTGGACGAGTCAGGACGAAGGGTCTCGGCCCGAAACGTCGACTGTACCTCTTGCTAGAGATGCTGCCTGGCCTGCTGCGTTCACCAGCAACTTTGATGTGTGTTGCTTGAAATTCCAGCATCTGCAGACTTCCTCCTGTAGGAGAATTGAGAAAATCAGGTTGGTGACGTATTGCCTGAGAGGGAATTTGTTGAATGCTTGCGAGATAGCTTTTTAGAGCAATTTGTGCTTGAGCCTAGTCGGGATGGGCCATCTTTGATCAGATTATGAAGACATGTAGTCCTCCTTTATTGTCATTTAGTAATGCATGCATTAAGAAATGATACATTATTTCCTCCGATGTGATATCACAAAACACAGGACAGACCAAGACTGAAAAAAAACTGACAAAACCACATAATGATAACATATAGTTACAAACAGTGCAACAATACCATAACTTGATGAAGAAGTCCATGAGCACAGTAAAGTTCAAAGTTTCTCAAATGTCCCACTGCTCACGCAGACGGGAGAAGGAAGAAAAACTCTCCCTGCCATGCTGACCACTATCCGACTCTGAGTGATCCGAAAACGTTGAGCTCTGATCAGCTCTCCGACACCGAGTACTGAGAGCCATCTCTGCCCGAACGATTCGACCTCCTTCTTGTTCTCCAAAAGCAGGCAAGGCCGGGGATTTTGAGGCCTACCCTCCGAAAGATCCCGACCACACAGTAACGAGAGCAGCGAACGGGAGTTTCAGAAAATTCTCCAGATGTTCCTCTGTGCTTTCACGTCCATTTGCCATCAAATCAGAATTGTCCACGGCCCCTATTTAACAGATACGATATCATTTTTCACCGGAGGGCTGCGCACACGCAGGCGCGCCGCCATCTTCTCCTGTTGAAAGAGTGCTGTGTAATAAACTAGATCTTATTAGGGTGCTTAACATAAAGGAACCCGTAGGTTACAGTGATGATAATATGATTGAATGCAGACTGCAATCTGAGAAGCACAAGTCAGATGTATCAGAATGGCAATGGAATGAAGGGAACTACAGAAGCATGAGAGACGGTGGATTGGAGGGAGATACTGGTGAGGTTGACAGGACAGCAGTGCTAGCTGAAGCTTCTGGGAACAGGTTACAAGGCGCAGGACTGTCCCTCAGAAGTAGATCTCAAATGGCAGGAGTAGGCACCTGTGGCTTACAAGGGCAGTTAACGACTGCATAAACGTCAACGAAAGACCATATAATGAAGCATCAGTGAGTGGGGACTTTTAAAGTTCGGCAGTTTGAAGGGGGCACGACTGCGCAAGTGCTTGAAAGTCGGCCCGTGAGACAGCGGAAGAGTTTAAAAAGCGAGCAGATTAACGAAGCGGGCGTCGTAGGAGCGGGTGGAGGAGTAGTGGGAGACAGAGTAGGAAGGTTTGGGCTTAACGGGACTTCGGCAGGCAGAGGCTGAGGACGAGCTTGCTCCCAGTGAGGTAAGGCCGGGTAGGTTCCTCCAATAACTCTAATTAACTTAGGAGTAGTCAAGTCAAGTTATTTTTTATTGTCATTTCGACAATAAATGCTGGTACAGTACACAGCAAAAACAAGACAACGATTTTCAGGACCATGGTGCTACATGAAGCAATACAAAAACTACACTGAACTACGTAAAACAACACAAAAACTACACTAGACTACAGACCTACCCAGGACTGCATAAAGTACAAAAAAAAACACTGCAAGCATTGAAATAAATAATAAACAAGACACAGCAGAGGGCAGCAGGGTGGTGTCAGTCCAGGCTCTGGGCATTGAGTCCGATAGCTCGGCAGAGAAACTGCTACATAAATAAACAGCCGAAAGGCGGCGTCCGGGATTCCGTTGCTTACTGTGCTCCCGCCGAGTATTTCGTTAGAGTCGGATGTAGTCCAATTTATTGTCTAGGTTTGCGGACACTGGAGAGCAGAATGGACGGGAGAGCTGACCGGTTAGGGCTTTAGTTTTGCCCAGCACGTACTCCTTCCTGCTCGCCTCGCTTCCGCTTCCTTGCACACCGCTTACGGCGTCCACACCTTCGGCCACCGTCATCAGGCGACTCCGAGTACTGCAGGCCCCAACCCCTCAGCAAGCCGAGGTCGCGCAATTTAACCAGCAGGTCTTCATGAAGGTTTGTTTTTGGTCGATCTCTGTATTGTAGCAGTATCTGCGATGGTAGATAGTCGCTCTGTTATCCATGTACCCTAATAGAAAAAATGTGCCTTAAAATTAAATTTAAAAACTAAATTATAATAACACCAGATCCGAAAGGCCGCTGCTGCCCGTGCCGTGCTGCCTAGAGGATAATGGAAGCAGCAGTTAGGGCAGTCGAGTACTCCGTTTGCAGTATGTGGGAAGTCAGGGCGGGAACAATTATCGCTGATGACTACAGCGGTAATAGGTGCATCCGGCTGAAGCTCCTGACAAGCCGAATTAGGGAACTGGAGCTGGAGCTGGATGAACTTCGGATCATTCGTGAGGCAGAGACAGAAATAGACAGGAGTTACAGGGAGATAGTCACCCCTAAAAGTCAGGAGGCTTGTAGCTGGGTGACTGTCAGGAGGGAGGGGGGGGGGGGGAAATAGACAGAATGAGCAGAGCACCCCTGTGACCGGTCCCATCAATAATAAGTATACCGTTTTGGATGTTGTTGGTGGGGACGTCCTACCAGGGACAAGTTGCAGTGGTTGCGTCTCTGACACCGAGGCTCAGAAGGGAAGGAGGGAAAAGAGGAGAGCAGTAGTAATAGGGGATTCGATAGTTAGAGGGAGAGATAAGAGATTCTGTGGGAGAGATCGAGAATCCCGGATGGTCTCTTGACTCCCTGGTGCCAGGGTCCGCGATATCTCAGATCGAGTTCTCGGTATTCTCAGGAGGGAGGGTGAGCAGCCAGATGTCGTGATCCATGTAGGAACCAATGACGTGGATAGGAAGAAGGAGGAGGTCCTGCAAAGAAAATTTAGGGAGTTAGGTGCAAAGTTGAAGGACAGGACCTCGAGGGTTGCAATCTCAGGATTGTTACCTGTGCCACGTGCTAGTTAGGCTAGAAATAGGAAGATAATGCAAATACGTGGCTAAGGAGTTGGTGCAGGAGGGAGGGCTTCATGTTTCTGGACAATTGGGCCTTGCTCTAGGGAAGATGGGACCTGTTCCGACGGAACGGGTTGTACCTGAACTGGAGGGGGACTAACATCCTTGCAGGAAGGTTTGATAATGCTGTTCCGGGGGGTTTAAACTAGGTTTGCAGGGGGAGGGGTACCAGAGTGATAGAGCAGATAGTGAGCTGGGGGAGGATAAAAGTCATGCGAGAACTGCAAGTATAGATCATGGAGTAAAGCCAGATCTAACATATAAAGAGGATTTGAGGAAAGAGAAAGTGCATGTACTTCAATGCAAGAAGCATCAGGAACAAAGGTGATGAACTGAGAGCTTGGATACATACATGGAAATATGATGCAGTGGTCATTACAGAGACTTGGCTGGCACCGGAGCAGGAATGGACTCTCAATATTCCTAGATTTCAGTGCTTTGAAAGGGATAGAGAGTGGGGAAAAAGGGGAGGAGGGGTGGCATTACTGGTCCGGGATACTATTACAGCTACAGAAAGGGTGGGTAATGTAGCAGGATCCTCTTGTGAGTCAGTAAAGGTCGGAGGCAGGAACAGGAAGGGAACAGTTTCTCTATTTGGAGTACTCTATAGGCCCCCTGGTAGCAGCAGAGATACCGAGGAGCAGATTGGGAGGCAGGTTTTGGAAAGGTGCATAAATAACAGGGTTGTTATCATAGGTGACTTTAACTTTGCTAATATTGATTGGCACGGGATTAGTTCCAATGGTTTAGATGGGGCACAGTTTGTCAAGTGTGTCCAGGACAGATTCCTGTCACAGTATGTTGACAGGCCGACTCGGGGGAAAACCATTCTAGATCTAGTATTAGGTAAATAACCGAGTCAGGTCACAGATCTCTCAGTGGATGAGCATCTGGGAGATAGTGACCACGGGCTCCCTGGCCTTTAACTTTATCATAGAAAAGGATAGAATCAGAGAGGACAGGAAATGTTTGATTGGGGAAGGGCAAATTATGAGGCTATAAGACTAGAATTTGCGGGTGTGAATTGGGATGATGTTTTTGCAGGGAAATGTACTATGAGCATGTGGTCAATGTTTAGGTATCTCTGGCAGGATGTTAGGGATAAATTTGTCCCGGTGAGGAAGGTAAAGAATTGTAGGGTGAAGAAACCATGGGTGACAAGTGAAGTGGAAAATCTAGTCAGGTGGAAGAAGGCAGCATACATGAGGGTTAGGAATCAAGGATCGGATGGGTCTATTGAGGAATATAGGGTAGCAAGAAAGGAGCTTAAGAAGGGGCAGAGAAGAGCAAGAAGGGGCAGAGAAGAGCAAGAAGGGCTCATGAGAAGGCCTTGGCGACTAGGGTAATGGAAAGCCCCAAGGCATTCTTCAATTATGTGAAGAAAAAAAGGATGACAGGAGTGAAGGTAGGACCGATTAAAGATAAAGGTGGGAAGATGTGCCTAGAGGCTGTGGAAGTGAGCGAGGTCCTCAATGAATACTTCTCTTCGGTATTCATCAATGAGAGGGAACTTGATGATGGTGAGGAGAATATGAGTGAGGTTAATGTGGATGAGCAGAGGGATCTGGGGGTACATGTCCACAGATCCCTGAAAGTTGCCTCACAGGTAGTTGGGTAGTTAAGAAAACTAATGGAGTGTTAGCTTTCATAAGTCGAGGGATAGTTTTTAAGAGTCGCGGAGCAATGATGCAGCTCTGTAAAACTCTGGTGAGGCCACACTTGAAGTACCGTGTCCAGTTCTGGTCGCCTCACTATAGGATGGATGTGCAAGCATTGGAAAGGATACAGAGGAGATTTACCAGGATACTGCCTGGTTTGGAGAGTAGGCATTATGATCATAGATTAAGGGGACTAGGGTTTTACTCTCTGGAGAGAAGGAGGATGAGAGGACACATAACAGAGATATGCAAGATATTAAGAGGAATGGATGGAGTGGACAGCCGGCCCCTCTTCTCCCGGGCACCACTGGTCAATACAAGAGGATGTTGGTTTAAGGTAAGGGGTGGGAATTTCAAGGCGGATATTATAGGAAGGTTTTTCACTCAGAGAGTGGTTGGTGCATGGAAGACTCTGCCTGAGTCAGTGGTGAAGCAGATACACTAGTGAAGTTTAAGAGATTACTAGAGAGGTATATGGAGGAATTTAAGGTGGGTGTTATATGGGAGGTAGGGTTTAATGGTCGGCACAACATTGTGATCCGAAGGGCCTGTACTGCGCTGTAGTATTCTATGATCTAATCTATCTATTCTGTGATCTATGATCTGTGCTCTATCACAGGAGAAAATACAGTTTGGCTTCCTAATTATCTGCAATACCTGAATGTCAACTTGCAGCACTTTCTTTACAGGGATCCCCATGTATGTTTCACTATGCCACCGAGTTTGTTCCTCTCGGAGCGCATGGCGTCACATTTCTCCACTTTCTGTCCAGCTTTCACATCCTCAGTCGTTCACTTTTGCATCCCCAAACCCTCGCTACAGCCTTCTCACTACTGACCCTCCCACCCAGCTCTGTAACAGTAGCAGGGATGGATATACTCCCACATACAAATCACTGATGTAGGCCGTGAACAGATGTGGTCTCGGAGCAAATCCTGTGTTATGCTACTGGTCACAGCTTCCCAGTTTGAGAACGATCCATTAATTCACTCTCTGCCTTCGAACTGCTGCCTAATTCTTAGTCCACACAAGCACATTTTAGCAATCCCAGTTCCTTATCATTACATTTCTTAAATTCCACTATCCCCACATTCACCAGTTGCCAAATTTCCAATCTGTGTACCGTTTCCCTGTCGTTACTGTCCTCCCAGTCCCGTGCGTTGGGACTTGGGGTCTGAGTCTGCATCTCTACCTGTAGGATACTAGTGCAGCATACAATGGAAATATTGATCATCTATCTGAAACTCTGCGTAAACGCTCTGTAGGAAATCTGTATCTAAGACTTGGTCTCAGTGTGAACCGAATGTCTCAGTGGTCTGCGACTGTGGAACTGATCAGCTGGCAGTGTCTCTGTGCTCTGTAACACACCTTGCGTGTGAGAGATGAGCGGCTGCTTCGTTGCTTGTATCTGAGTCTTCGCATTCTTTCATTCACAAAGAGCCATACAGAATCTATTCATCTCCCAATTTACGTACAGATTTTATTATTTAACTTCTCTGCCCATTCATTTGGATAGTGAAGCATTTCTTCTCAAATTTCATTTGCGCTCTAGCAGATTAGAGAAGTTCATGAAAGTCTATTACATTCTTGCACTTATGACTGAATGGTTTAACTTCAAGAGTCAGAAAGATTTATAAGCCTCAATTTAAGGTTCATCTGGAGTGTTGCATTTAGTTTTAGTCGCCCTATTTTAGGAAGGGTGCTGAACAGGGTTTAGAAAAGGTTTAAAAGAGGAATTTGAGGAGGAGATATAAAAGGGGGAGTTGCATAAACTTGTCGTTCTTCCCAGAGTGCCAGAAGCCAAAGGTTTACAAGAGTCGTAAATAGAGTAGACAGCCGGTATCTTTCTCAGAGCATCAAAATACCGAAAACCAGAGGGCATGAAGGTAGGGTGAAAGGAGAAATCATTCAAAGGACATGTGTTTTGAAGTAACTAAAAGAAAAAAAAAAACATAACAAAGAATGGTGGTGTTTGGAATGCATATCTGGGGTGGTGTTGGTGGCATTTTTGAGGCTCTTACACAGGCAACCAAACACACAGAAAATGAAGTGATGTAGAAAACATGTTGACAAATGGATTAGTTTAATTAGCCATCACTGGCTCAATGAGGCACATGAGAATATAAGCCAAAGCCAGCATCGGAAATATCTTGCCAGATTAACCTACTGCAAAGTTTTGAGGAAATTTCAAGCAGTGTAGATAAGGAAGATGCAGCAGATGTGGTGTACTTAATGTTCAGAAGGCATTTGACAAGGTGCCACACATGACGCAGCTTAGCAAGATAATAGCCCATGGAATTAAAGGAGAGTTACAAGCATGGGTCGAGCATTGGCTGATTCTCAGACAATAAAGTGTGGGAATAAAGGAATACTATTCTGGCTGGCTGCCGGTTACCAGTGGAGTTCCACAGTGGTCAGTGTTGGGACGGTTACTTTTTACGATGTATGTCAATGATTTGGACTCTGGGATTAATGGATTTATAGCTACATTTGCCGATGATACAAAATAGGTGAAGGAGCAGGTAGTGTTAAAGAAACAGAGAGCCTGTAGAGAGACTTAGATAGTTTAGGAGAATGGGTAAAGAAGTGACAAATGAAATAAAATATTGGAAAGTGTATGGCCTTGCACTGTGGTGAAAGAAATAATCGGGCAGACTATTATTTAGATGGGGACAGAATTCAAAATGCAAAGATACAAAGGGACTTGGGAGCCCTAGTGCAGGATACACTAAAGGTTAACCTCCAGCTTAGGTCAGTGGTGAAGAAGGCAAATGCAATGTTGACATTAATTTCTAGGGGTATAAAATACAAGAGCGGGGATGTGATGTCGAGGCGCTATAAGGCACTCGTCAGATCACACTTGGAATATTTTGTGCAGTTTTGGCTCCTTATTTTAGAAAGGATATACTGACATTGGAGAAGGTTCAAAGAAGATTCACGAGAATGATTCCAGGAATGAAAATGTTACCATATGAGGAACGTCTGGCAGCGTTTGGTTTGTATTCCCTGGATTTCAGGAGAAAGGAAGGGGGCGGGGGGCGGATCTCATAGAAACATTCCAAAAAATTGGATTAGCCCATGTTTAATTGGCAAATGGCCTACTTCTGCTCCTATATCTTATCGTCTTATGGTCATTTATGTCAGCAAAACCTCACAGAGCAGAGGGCCGCTTCCTGTTCTGCACTGGTATATGTTCTAACTCGAGAAACAATCACTGATTAAGAGAATTTATTTTACTCTCATCTTTAATAGCTGTTCCTTCTGTCCTTGACTGTGATCCATAATAATATAATTCTTATTCAGGGGAGACAGCCCTGCAATTGTTCTGAATAATATGAAATAATCCATCAATTATCTTCAGAATTCCACCCAGTGCACTCATTCTCCCCATGCACAGGAAGCCTGGCATCGCTGGAACCAGTCCAGTCAGTGTGAGGAATCGTTCCTGCACTCCCACTGCCGGTGGAATAACATGCCTGAGGAAGTGTGAAGAGGCCTGTAAATAAGATTCAATGTGTATTCTCACCAGAGTCCTATAACACACATCTCAGTAAGACAACACTACATCTCTTTTCCAATCCTCCTGCATCACGGCACAACATTCCGTTTGTCTCCCTTATTTCATAATGTATCTTTACGTTAATGCTCAGTGATTTGTTTAGCAGGATCGTCAGGTTGCTCTGAAACGTCATGTCTGTCGCCATGTAAAAATGTCTTTTCCCAGTGTGTCTCTCTCGGAATGGATTACGCCACATTTCCCCATACTTCGCCCATCTTCCACATCCTCAATCTTTCACTTCAGTCCGCATCCCCAAACCCTCTCTGCAAACTTCCAGCTACTGGCTTTGTGAACCGAGCTCTACAACAGTGTCGAGTGGCTGCTCTGTACCTCCTGCCTTGACAGGAGCTGACTGAAGTGTCTCCCTGTGGGTAGAAGGAAACTGTGTCAGTGATGGTGGCGGGAGGGGATAAAAGTCAGATTGTTATGTGAAGTGGTCGGTACAGCCGGTGCCAGTGTGAATCTGTCTGTCTGACTCGCTCCTTCTCTCTCCTTCTCACATTTCTAACATCCTAGCTGACACTTATTATTCACTTCCAGCCATCCTGTACCTAATCATCTCCCACTTTAGAGTATTGTTTTCTGTATTTTAACTGGTCTTCTCATTCCTTTGCAGATAGAATTATTTTTCTCAATTTGTGCATTTCTGTGTGTGTGTGCATGTGTGTGAAGGAGCTGAAGGACTGAAAGACAGTTCAGAATGGGAACCACAGGGACAAATGTTAGAGTTCGGACGCTGTTGGTGAACTCTGTTTACAGATGAGCAATTAGTCAACAATAACGTGAAATCTGTTAATGTGGCTACTTCGTGACAAAGCTCAGTCTTTGTCATTAGTGCTCTGACATTATTTTCACCAGGCGAATCACTACTGAGGTATTGACTCAAAAAATGTGATGTGTTTATCTTTAATCAGTCCAATATTTACATAGGAATCTATGGTGTAGAATTGGAGTGTTTGTTCAATCTACTGTGAGTAAGAAAGTTAGTCTGCGGTATAACCGTATCTCCGGAGACTGATCCTCTGTATAAAGCATAACTGTTTGGAATGCATTAGCTCAGTGTCTGCCAGAACTGTGAATGCAGGAGCAACAACAGTCACAGATCCTCAGAAATGGAGAATTCTCCCATCTCGCGGATAGAAAAAGTTTTGTATCCTTCTGTTTCAGACTTTGGAATTCGCGGTAAGCCGCAGTGTCAGCTACAGTCGGTGGGAAATGAAGCTTAATTCCAATCTTATGGTTGCTTAAATCGCTGGAATCCCCTGCCACATGTCCAGTCTTAGTATTCCGATTTTCAAGAACGTAATGGAAACTCAGGGCTGAGGATTGTGTATCTAAAGACGGAACGCTGCAGAAATGCAGCGATTTGGCCAACATCTATGGAAATCAATGGATTCAGCAGCGCTCTTCCATCCGTTTGTGTTCAATGATATGATGTCTGGGTCTGTGTACTTTTGGTTTTGCAGCAGCTGCTCTGCATTTGCAAATATTGTATTTACTCATCCGCAGAGTTTATACCAATTGATTGTCTGAAATGGTATGTGAGCGCTTAGCTGAAATAAGCGTAGGAATCAAACTGTTATTAAATGTGTGCACTGTGATTGAGTGTGAAGCAGTTAATGGACAACACATGAGGTCATTGTTGAGCCAGTGATGACAACCAGAGTGTGGCTTCGTAGTTATCAATACGCCGTTACAGACATCTGACTACGGTACCGAGGTGTCATGTGTGTCTGTGAGGTTGTTTCTGATCGCGCTGTATCTGTTGGAATCAGTCAATATTCTGTTGTAAAGTCAATGAAGTGGCAAATACTGGACCAGGAAACAAACATGGGGAATGGTAGAAGCGCTAAAGCCCAAGCAGCTTGTATAGAATGCGAAACCAATGAACACTCTTGCCAGGAGCGTCTCTGAGAACAGTGCTCAGAACAGACACATTAACTGTTATTCCACATATTCTGTTTTTCCTGCATGTGTGTTTCCAGCATTTTCGGATCCTGTTTTGTCCTTTGATGTTGTGTCGCTAACAGACAGCACCATGGAAGTTTGACTGGTTAATGGAAGAATTCCGGATTTACTCATTTTTACCTACACAAATCCGGGAGGCCTTGTTAGTAAATATTCCACCCACTATTAACTCAAGGAGGTAGTTACCCAAGTTATGCGTTCCGCTCACATTTCACATTTCGGTCATAGGGAAATTATCCGTACTAAGTTTACTTTAGTTTACGGTGTAAACTTCTTTTTCTACGCACTTTGTGTACCCTCTGTCGTACTTTCCACCGCTAAATGCAAGGATAATGTGGAAATATTTCAGGATCCCCTCAAACAGATGGATTGGCTTCTGCTCAGTATATCCTGAACTTGTTCTCCGTCTGTCTTCCAGCGAATCTGGTGGCGATTGTTATTCTTTCCCCGGGGAAGTGCGGTCTCTCCAAATGTGTCACTCGCTACATAGTGGGAATGGCAGCGGCCGATCTCCTGGTCGTTATCTCGGATCCGTTGCTGGAGTGGACTGCTTGGCATTCTTTTCCCCGATCATTCCTGCTCAGCACCCCGTTTGCAGATTCTGTGGATGGCTGGTTTTTGCGAGCACCGCGGCCTCCGTCTGGCTGACTGCCGCTTTCACCGTCGATCGATTTGTGGCTATTTGCTGTGAGAAGCTGAAAACAAAATATTGCACCGAGAGGACGGCGGCTGTGGTTATCGGGACAGTGAGTGTACTGGCCTGTTTGGAGTGTGTCCCCTGGGGCTTTGTATAGGAGCATTTTGTAATAATTGATGGTGACCCTGGGGTTGTGTTCCTACACAGAGCTTCCAAAACTCTCCGCTATGGGCGACATTTGAGTTGTTTCACTGGATTTTAACCCCTTGTGTCCCATTCATTCTGATTTTGCTGCTAAATATTCAGACTGTCAGGCGGATTCTAGCGGCTAGTCGAGCCCGCAGGGGGCTCCGGGGACGAAAAAGTGGAGAGACCGGGAGATGGAGAAACGACACAAATCGATCGTTTTGCTATTCAGCATAACCGGTAGTTTCATATTGTTGTGGGTAACACAAGTGGTATTTTATATCTATGAACGGATTTCAATGAGAACAATGTATTATTCTGACACGGATCCCCGTTACGTCGTATTAGTGACAGCGGGAATGCTGCAGGTTCTCAGTTCCTGCACCAACACCTGTATTTACGCCCTGACCCAGAGCAAATTTCGAGAGGAACTCAAGAATGCGGTGAAAGACCCAGTAAATCGGATTTTAACACTCATTAAATGTTAGAAATAACTGCAGTGTGCATTAAAATTCTGCCACAGTCACTCCGCTTATTCTGTTCCCCCACTTGTGGGTAAATGGAAACAATGTGATAAACAAAGTTACAACACAAACACGAGAAAATCTGCAGATGCTCGAAATACAAAACAACAGACAGAACATGAGATCCTGACGGCTATGGTACAAGATCTTCTACCATATTCATATATCATGCCTTCAGTCCATTATTCACCCATTTTGATGTTGTCCACCTATTACGTTTCAACTCAACCTCTTGCCTGCAATGTTGCCTTATCATCAGCCTTTGCTTGATCAGAGTCTCACTACAAAATCCATCTGTTTTGTCAAACAACTACAACTTCTTCAGCACTATAACGGCGGTTCACATCTCAGTGATAAATTAATTTTAACCCACTCCAAAACACTTCAGCCAACCTGCCCGCATTAGACCATAAAGACAAATTAGGGCATCTGGCCCATCGAGTCCGCTCCGCCATTCAATCATGGCTGATCTTTTTTTTATCTCGTCCTCAACCCCATTCCCTGTCATTCTGCCCGTAACTTTTGATGCTGTGACCAGTCACGAACCTATCCATTTCTTCCTTTAATACACGCAAAGACCTTGCCTCCACAGCAGAATATGGCAACAAATTCCACAAATTCACTACCCTTTGTCTCAATAAATGTGTCTGCTCTCTGTTTTGAAAGGGCGTCCCTCTATTCTGAGGCTGTGCCCTCTTGTTCTAGAATCTTCCACCATTGGAAGCATTCCTTTCCACATCCACTCTGCCGAGGCCTTTCAACCTTCTGAAGGTTTCAATGAGTTCCGACTTCCCCTCCCCCCACCCAACCACCACCATCCTTCTGAATTCCAGTGAGTATGGACCCAGAGCGATCAAACTTTCCTCGTACGATAACCCTTTCATTCCTGGAATGTGAAACTTCGCTGGACCCTCTCCAGTGCCAGCACATCTTATCTAAGATTTGGTTAAAAAAAAAACTGTCCACAATACTCAAGGTGAGGGCTCAGCCGTGCCTTATAAAGCCTCAGCATCACATCCTTGCTCTTGTATTCGAGACCTCTTGAAATAAATGCTAACATGGCATTGGCCTCCCTCACCACAGACTCAACTTGCAAGTTAACATTCAGGGTGTTCTGCTCAAGGACTCTGAAGTCCCTCTGCATCTTACATTTCCTGTTAAGAAAATGGTCTACACATTTGTTTCTACTACCAAAGTGCATGAGCATACATGTTGCAACATTGCGATCCATTTCCCACTTTCTTGCCCATTCTCCTTATCTGGCGAAGTTCTTCTGCATCCTGTTTCCTCAGCACGACATGCCCCTCCATCAATCTTTGTATCATCTGCAAACGTGGCTGCAAAGCCATATATTCCATCATCTAAATCACTTATATACAGCATAAAAAAGCGGTCCCAGCACCACTTCCTGCGGAACACGACTAGTCACTGGCAGCCAAACAGAAAAGGATCCTTTTATTCCCACTCCCTGCCTCCTACCGATCAGACAATGCTCTAACCCAAGGATATTGCACTTCGCGGGTTCAGGAGTAACCCGTCCCTTTTGTCCAGGTCCTACCTTCCCCAGAATCTCCTCAACAATCTCATTCAAAATCGCTTATGCCGATCATCAGAACGGCAAGAAATTATCCCTGAATTCAATGAGCCCAGCGATAATCAACACCCTTCAGCGATTGTCTGTCTGTCATCAGTGGTCGTTTAACAAGAGCTTCTGATATACAACAACTGCTCATACGTCCATCCTCCAGCAGCTCCCGTGGCTGCACGTGAACGTGACTTGTGGGTGTGGGTGGGGCGCGGTGGGTGGGGGGGGGGTTGCCATAATCAGACCCTACAGCATGCTGTAGTGTGACCCGAACGCTAGCAGAGTTAAGCAGCCCCTTACATCTCTTTTATTTGGTCTATCTGCACAACATAATTCCGGACATTGCCCAAAGGTGAAGCGGATAAAGAACCGAAAGTACGAAAAGAGGTGCAGCTTGTTTCTTTTTACTTTTCTGATCTGGCAAAATGGTTGTATCATACCAGATATAACTGTGAAAATACCTGTATACCCGGAAACATACATAAACACTGTAAAATATTGTGAAGGTTGCAGGAAATAAATGTTCAGGGCTGTTTCTGTGCTGTAGTTTCTATGGTTTCTATGGCTGTGTTGCTTCAACCAGGCTCTATACAACAACAAAGAGAAATATTGCACATCACAAATCCGGTTAATTGCAGTCAGAAATAGAAGCAGTTAGCCCATTGTAGTTCAGCACAGGCAGAAATATGGAATACGCCACATGTTGCTATAAGATGACAGTAAGACAGGGGATTATTGAGGATTTGCGATAATTTAAAATATTTGCTCCAATAGGAGTAAACATTTCAAGGAAGAGTTCTCTGCAGATGGGGACGGATGTGAGACACAACCTTGATCAATCTGCTGTAAATGTCCACTAATCACACTCAGACTCCTTTCTCTGGCCTCCAGGAGAGCCACTCGCTGGATTGGAACTGCCGAACAGCGGACACGAACAGGCACATTAGTGGTAGAAGGTAAACTCAAAACATTTAGAAGTGTAATATTGCACAGTAGGTTGAGAGGGTTACCAGATAAGAGAAGGCAAAGTGTTTGCTCTCCTGGAACATGACAACTATCGTAGGCGCAGTTAATTTCCTAAACGGACCTGACGCAGCAGTAAATAAAGCAGCTGCCGATCTTAGAAGAGAATCTGCGACTCTACACAATCAGAACCAGAATGAGGTTTAATATCAACGGCATGCGCCATGAAATGTGTCGTTATGCGGCAGCAGTACATTGCAATTCATAACAATAAAAACAAAGCTAAATTATATCCGTGCAAACAGGGAACAAAATATCGTGAGGGAGGGTTTATGGGTTAAATAGACATTCAGAAACCCGATGGCTAAGGGAAAGAAGCAATTCCGATATTATCATTGCAGATCCAGACACTTCACCGACGAGACGGACCGGGCCCCTTATGATCAAACCCCACATCCCTGGTCACAGTGATAATTTCGCTGCATGTCCAGTCACATCATTGTCCACGCGGAGAACTAAGCTGCTTGCCCTGTCCCAATATGCTCCACACGATTATTGTCACTGGCAATGCGAAAGTTTGTCTTTAAACACGTCGCTCAGCAGAACAATACCACCAAAGTTGATGTCCAAATATCATCGATCCCATTGTCACAGGTTACGAAAGGAAAGTGTGACAATATTTGTTATATATTGAATTGCTAATGCCCGCTCACATGCCAGAAAATATAACGGCTGTTTGTTCAGCAAGACGCAAAAGTGCACAGTCAATACCTCAGCATTGACATCACTGATTTTACTTGCAGGATATAAACTTCAAGATCATATGATTTTTTTTTTTTAAATTTCAGAAGAATATGAGTAAACAAACAAGCTGTTGCGGAAGAACACTCGCTGTGTTTTATTCTTATCATAACATCAGGCCGGGGTTACACTACGAGCAGAGAGGAGAAAGCGACTATTTAACGCACAGAGTTACACACCCATAAGGCTAAAGGAATCTGTTGTACTTACACTGAAGAAATTTGTGACTTACAGGTTCAAATTTAAATCTGATCACTGCTCAGTTGGTAAAGCAACTGAAGTTACGTATTCATCGGCCTCTTGTATTCAGTGGCTGGACGTAATGGTGGCGACAGGAGAATCTAACAATGTATTTAGTTCGACGCTTAGTGTGCAATGGTCTATAGAACAATTGTCCTTCTCTGATATTTTGTGTGACAAGAAATATGTTTTAATTTAACCTATATACTTTTAAACAAACAGTTAACAGCTTTAAACACCTTTCTTTCAAATGTATTGCGATGAGCAATGCCAATAAAAGTGCCCCTCCGCTGTTTCTACATTTCTAAGCTTTAATAGAAGCTCACTGCAAACCACAACAAAGATTAATAACAGTCAAGAAGAGATAAGTTTCACGAGTTTCCGTTCGACATTTGCAGGCTCACGGATATGCTATGCTACTAGTTTCGGGAAAATGAATACAAGACCAGTTTCCAAGGATTTTCAAATAATATATGAATGGGGTACTGCTCAAGTAGCAGAATACTGAACTTATCCTAATAACGGATTTAGAGCACTGGTGTTTCTCTGTTTTTGTGTGATCAAAACTGGAGGCTAAATTGTACAATGTTAGAACGGCACCGTTGCTTGCCAATAAATACAAAGTCATTTCATAGAAAGATGCTGATGCCCCTGGATTAAAGCCTGTTCTGTCATGGATCAGAATCCGGGAAGGCCAGTTTTGAGTATAACCGACTTTTTAAACCCAGCGGAACAGCACCAGCTGCAATGCAGTGACAATGTCTGTATGACTGCGGCGTGGACTCTTGTATAGTATACGGGTACGGGGTATGGGCTGTAAGGACATTATGTTTCTCCTTTTTCCCTTCTGTTTCAACAGCATCAGAAATTCGCCAGGAAGTGAGGCAGTGAACATATATGAATATTATTGCCACCTATATTTGACAGCATCTGAAAAGAGGATGCTCTCCAAGTTGCATGCCATCTTGGACAATGTCTCCCATCCACTACATAATGTACTGGGTGGGTACAGGAGTACATTCTGCCAGAAACTCATTCCACCGAGATGCAGCACAGAGCGTCATAGGAAGTCATTCCAGCCTGTGGCCATCAAACTTTACAACTCCTCCCTTGGAGGGTCAGACACTCTGAGCCAATAGGCTGGTCCTGCACTTATTTCATAATTTACTGGCATAATTTACACATTGCTATTTAACTACTTATGGTTTTATTACTATTTAATTATTTATGCTGCAACTGTAACGAAAACCAATTTCCCCGGGGATCAATAAAGTACGACTATGACTATGACTATGGCTATGACTGTTTACTATATCAGGATGACACGAGAAATACTAATGAACCACTTGTAAGACCACAGAAGGACCGTTTACAAAGAATACTTATCGACCAGTGAGTGATATGATGCACATTGTGCTGGAGGGAACCCAGTTACTGACAGTTAATTTCATTATTCCTGTTTCTATATCCCAACCCCATCTCTCTCTCACTCATTCTTCCCTTCCTCCCCATCTCTGCCTTTGTTGTCTACTTGTGACTCTTGTCTAACACGGAAACACGCTTGCAGAGAATGCTGATAGTCCTTTTCTCTTTCATAGAAGTTCCACATTCCAAGCTAATACAGTTCTGTGTTCCCCATTTTACGCCAGCCAAAGAGAAATCTATATGTGATTTTTGACTAATTTACCTCTTTCTTTACACGGAATTTCTAAAGAAAATGCATTCTATTTTCTTATTTAAGGAACATGTTGTTCTGCTTTAAATAGTTAATTCCACCGAAATGTTGTGAGTTTTTTTTTGTAATTCTAACATATGTAATAACAGCAGCACTTCTCTACACACTTCTCCCTCAGCTACTGGTTAAACTAAGTTTAACTCTTCCTGTCATTTCGTGGAAAATAAATTACGTCAATTCAAGGTATGCTGCTGACGTCACCGGGGGGGGGTTCTCTCTCTTATTAATAAGAGTCGCTTTCACTCAGTTCCCCCAGTTTCAGTGAGAGCAGCCTCTCCTGTCACGGACAGAGATCCGGAGGGGCACCGAGAGGAGAGTAAGGACAGACCGGCTCGTTCCATCATGGATCAGAATCTGGGAAGGACAGCTTGGAATATAACAGGAAATGCGAAAAGTATCTTCTGCATGGTTCCATATATCTTTGCAGATGATGATTCGCTAACGGTAGATTTTCGAATGATGAGTGTGTTTATCACCATTCAAGTGATTTTCTTCCCCGTCCTCGCTATCATTGCTCTTCCCGGTGAGTCTCTTTCCGAAGATAACTTATGAAACCGTATTGAACTGTATAGTTTCCTTGTCACGTGCACCTCTCATAATTATAATTAAGGCTGCTCTCGCACACACCGGCTGTTGATTCAGCAAATCTTTACTCTATGAACTTCAGTAATTTACTGTTCTGAGGACCCGTGTCTAAGAAAATTTGTGCTGGAGGTTATGATGATCCAGAGTAGGTTCAGGAGACTGATTCAGTAAAATAAAAGATATAATGCTTGATGCGTGTTTGATAGCCCAGAGCCTGTATTGGCAGAAGTTAAGTGGAATAAGGCTGTGAGACCAGGGAAACTTACCTGTAATTGAAAGTCTCAGATGGAGCCGTCGTGCAGAGGATGCGTCCAACAATAGGAGAGTCTAGGGCCAGAGAACGCAAACTCCGAATAGATGAATTCCTCCTCAGAACAATGCTGTGGAGGAATTTCTATTGCCAGGTGCAGTATGTCCGTGGAACGCATTGCCATAGACGGTTGATGTGGCCAGATAATTGGGAGTATTTTAAGCGGAGGTTAATAGGTACGTAATTAAGAGGGGCATCAGAGTTTATGGAGAGAAGGCAAGAGGACAGTGTTGGGAGTGAAATGATTGAATGGCTTATAATCGCGTGCTTGGTCAGGCTGCCTTAGTTAATGCTCCGCATGCAATGGTCGAATTTCTGATGAGTAAACTTACTGTCACGTACCCTGTGACGGGTTAAAGAACCAGCAGAAACAGAAAACACTTTGGAGTCTGATATTGCTATTAACTAATGTTATTTATTAGTAACTACGCAATACAATAATATAAATTCATATATATTAAATAGGTCAGCAGTGATTTTATATATGTGTGTGTGAGTGTGTGTGTGTGTGTGTGTGGAAAAAGGGGGAAAAACAACAAAAACAACAAGCTTCTTCTTCAAGCCTGGGGGTAAATGGATACATTCTTACGGTGAAGAGTAGGGTTCAGTTCAGCTCGTGGTATTGTGTTGAGTAGTGCTGGAGAGAGATATTTGTAATCCAGGGTAAATGTAGAGAGATGACAATTATGTCGATATTCCACGGATTCCACGGCAGCAATACAAGATAATTGTACGTTTTATCTCCGAATTAGTTCCACTTCACACACGAAATATCACCAACAGTGATCTTCAACGAATATCCTTTCAAAACAAGTGGTGCCGCACTCGAATTCAGCTACGGGTCATCCTAAATTTGTGGCCACAGTATACTCCAACAGAATCTACATATGGATTATCACCTACAGTAGTCTATCACTGAGGGGACCCTCTTCAAGGGAACCACCACCCAGGCAAAGTTCAAGACACCGGTAGATTCCACAAGGTTACCCCAAACACACAACGTGATAGCCACTTATCCAGTTCCACGATATACGGAATAACTGTGGTTTGCCACGGGGGTGTCTTTCTTCCAGTGAACTACCACACCCAAACAAGGGGAACACACAAGTGGTACAGTATTCACAAAGGTACTCCCCTGACCATAGAACCCACTCCTGTGGGTTAACTACGTGACAACCACATATTCGTGTTCTAATGAACTCAGACTCACCCTTACGAGCTACTTGGAGAGAGTCCAAGCAGTGACCTCTTTGTCGCTAGGTTTCATCTGTTTCAAACCTTCCTCTCCTCTCTTCTCTTCCTGAAAACTCGTTCCAGTTGCAGAAAACTTGCGAGAGTCATTTATCAATACTCAGGATCGATTTCAACTTACCCCTTTTCGGGCTACTGGAAGCTTAAACCAGGACCTCACTCACTGGTGTCTTTCATTGATCGAATCCAGCTTAACTCTGAGCATGTGTTTCGCTGTGTCTGTAACTGTCCTTGATAAAAAAGTAAGCACGCTGCAGAGAAACCATAACATCGATGGTCCATCAAATAACGCCGCCCCCGGTTCCCATGACGACCCACGAGCTGCTCGGTGCTCTCCCTCTCCGAACTCACAAGCAGGCAATCTCCTTGTATAAGTGTAAACATGCTTTAGAGCTAGTATAAACACCATCTCAAGGCAAGCTTCTTCCTCTCTCTCTCTCTGTAACAGCTCAAACAGTGTCCAAAAGTCATTCTCATTCTAGCGACGTTTTCAAGTGACAGTCCACAGAAAATACGAACCTTATGGCTTCATAACACCTCCCTCCTTTCGTGAAAATTTTTGATCAGAGAGCAAAATTCTTCCTTAACTATACGTTACAGAATATAAAGAAATACATGTGTGATTATCATGTAGCACATTACAGAAGCGTATATAAGTACTAGTGACAGTCCACCAGAAAATATGAACCTCAGGGGTTCATAACATTGTATACAATCGTAGCACACAGCAGCCTGTCGGTGATCATGATGTATTTTGTCGGTAACAAATCACCTGCATTGTTGCTGAAAAAACAAAGCATCATCGACACTTCAACGAATGGCATTCGATTGTAACGACGAAAGTACAAGAAGGAGGCGGTGAGACTCGTGGTATGACTTGAAGGTGATGTCGACGAACAGCTACAATGATAAGGTTCTGGGCTGCTGCTCCATTTGTTAGTCCAGCCGCCCTGGGAAACGATCAGGGACGGGAATCTGCGCTTCAGCTAAACCTGGTTGGTGTGAAGGACACTTCTTTCGCGACAGTTGAGATTCCACAGATTCCGCAGGTGCATCATTCAGCTCTTTTCCCTTCAACAGGTACGGAATTTCCCAATCATCAGCCATCTTTATCTGTGTCCGTCGTTTTCTGCTTTGTTGCTGATATTCGATAGAACAGATTGCACTGAGTTTCCACTACTTTGCAAAACGGTTTAGTTGTATTGATTATAGTATTCTGTCAAGTAGAATAATTTCTATCATTGGTACCCATTACATGGTCGCTTTACGAGAACGCTTCCTGGTGTGTTTACGCCGATTGTTTATTTTGTTCGCAGTGAACATGGTGACAGTATTCATCCTGTCTCGGGAAAAGTGCAGCCTCTCCAGAGTTGTCACTTGCTACCTGGTTGCCATGGCCGTGGCGGATCTTCTGGTTCTTATCCCGGACCTGATACTGAGCAAGATTCCACTTATGTACATCCCAATCAGCGTTTTCATCCGATCAATGCCCAAGGGATGTAATATCCACGCTGCTCTGCTTTACACCGTCACCGACTGTTCGGTCTGGTTTACCGTCGCTTTCACCTTTGATCGATTTATCGCCGTTTGTTGCCAGAAGCTGAAAACAAAATATTGCACCGGGAAAACCGCGGCCGTAGTTTTGGGGACAGTGAGTGCGATCAGCTGCTTAAAGAATAGGTAGTTATTTTCGGCTCTCAGAGGTATACACATGAGTAATCAATCCATTCATTTGTATTTCACTTGATTTCAATTTCACAACTCAAATTGACCTATTTTATTACTTCCTCAGGCCTGTACTCCCATTTGTTCTGGTTCTGGTGACGAATGTCTTCACCGCCAGGCACGTCTTACTCTCAAGCAGAGCTCGTAGGAGACTAAGGGTTCCCGGCAACCGATAGGGTACCAGAGACACGGAGATGTAGAAACGCAGAAAATCCCTTAATCTTACCGTGTCTGTGCTTCCGCCCGAATCGCTGCGAGAGCTGGACATCATTCTACAGCTTCTGAGCTGTTGTACAAACACGGCACTTTACGCCGTTACGCAGACCAAGTTCAGAGAGCAGCTAAAAAATGTGTTAAAATCTCCGCTTCCTCTCATTGTAGTGAGGAAGTCGTGACGTAGCATCACCTCCACCCAACGTCCTCCCCCCCCCCCCCCCGACCCCCCGCACCTAACCAAAGTTTCATACATTGCAGCGATTTTCTGTTCCTCTGGGCCGGGGCTATTCTTCTTCTACTCACGTCCCCCAAGGTTCAATAACATGGAAGGGTACTTGATACAGCCGCAATGCACTTCGCTCATTCGCCGGCCTATCTTCCCATCTCAGTCCTTCAAATCATAGTGCACTTTGTCCATAGTTCCACCGTGTAGTACTTCTGGCCGCCTGGATACTTTGGTCCAGCTGCAAGGCCATACTCTTGCGAGGGCGTCTGTGTTCCCGAAACAACCATTTCATCCCCAACAGTGACGACTGAATTCGTGCTGACAGTCCATTGACGACTCAAATGGTGCTGCTTCCCGAACCCAGGCTGAGCTCGTCAATTTCAGCTACGCTGCCTACAATTTCCCTCGCCGCCCTCAGAACAGGTTGGTCCCATTCTGACACCTCACTTGTCTCTCGATCACTCTGTCTCCAATTCCAGAGACAGATTATTGACTGACATATTTTGCAAAGCCATGCTACTGACTCTCATAGGTATCCTGACGATACCTCCTGCCACACGGATACTAGCAAAAGTGATATTCCGTTCTATAATTTCCGTGGATCAGAATTTCCTGCCAAGACATTTTACAGTAAATGGAGATTCCCTTCCATCATGATCGATGTTGCCGTCACCGACAGGTAACATCACTCCATCGCACTCAAAATAATGAAAGAAACAGGGTCTTTCCGTCCTCAGGTAGCACGTCACAAGCCTCCGTATTCAACATATTTTCCATAAATTTCACCATCTCCATAGCGACTCTACCATCAGGAACGGCTTTCCCTTCCGGATCTCCGCTTTCCAAAAATCGTTCTCTGGCGACTACGTCGTTTACTCGTCGTTGCTCACAAGTCTCCCTTATTCCTGTCACCACACTCTAGACATTATTTCCACACGGGCACTGGCTATTCAAACACAACGGAGGCCAGAGTGGTAACACACTTCATTTCCAGTGTTCGCTCCCTTGCAAGAAATAAAATGCTGATAATCCATCCAGCTAGAATCGACAAAACCCATTGTCAGCAGTTATGTCCTTTATAATCCCTGCCAGAGCAAGGTATTACCGATGCCGCGGAGAGAATTGTCCTGAAGGTTGTTCTGAGTTTGATATTTTACAGTTTGGAGGAGAGACATTTATGAACAAGGGCCCTAGCGAGTGACCACACGGACAGAGGCGGATAGATTTCAATTAACTTTGATGGTTGTTATTCTGTTTGCAGTAACATCGGGAATAGCCTAAACTGTTGTCAGAAAATCTCTCTGTATTATTTATTAAAAATCACATTGTACCCTGTTTATATTTGGAGGGATCCGATGTGACCGAATGCTTTCCCAACACGTGAATAGCTGCATAAGTGGTGACATTTTCTCACGTGAATCTCAGATTCATTTCTGTTGGAAGTTATCATGAACACATTGTAGTTAGTGGACAGCACATCTGCACCTTGTGTGCAATAGCTGAAGTCAATATGCACCGCCGGGAAACTAACAATAACATTGTAACTTCTTTCAGTGCAGATCGATGGGTCAACGGCGTTACACAGCTGACCTTTCCTCAAGTATTATATCAGCAGATACATTGCATGTGTCTTCCAAAAACATTCTGATAAATTCACTGCATATGGTGTCCCATCGCTGGAATCACAAGATCACAAGACAAAGGAGCAGAAGTAGGTCATTCGGCCCATCAAGTCTGCTCCGCAGCTCCCCCATGAGCTAAACTATTCACCCATCTAGTTCCAATTTCCGGCTTTTTCCCCATATCCCTTGATACCCTGACTAATGAGATACCTGTCGATCTCCTCCTTAAGCACCCTCAAAGATCGAGCCTCCACAGCTGTATGTGGCAACGAATTCCACAAATCCACCACCCTCTGGCTAAAAAAAAAAAAATCTCTTCATCTCTGTTTTAACTGGATACCCTCTAATTCTAAGACTATGGCCTCTTGTCCTGGACTCACCCACTAAGGAAAACAACCTTTCCACATCTACTTTGTCCAGTCCTTGAGAGTTAAGATGTTTATGTAGTTCCATCATTTTATTTTTCACAATAACGTCGCTCCTTACCTTGTCGCATCACTAAGATAACGACAATATCCGAATTTAAACACGTCAGTCAGCAGAACCAAACTACCACAGATAATCCGAAATATGACTGTGCAGCAATGATATTGGTTATCCAGACCCAACTCAGATTATTTTCGTCTAAATGTATTGAACTGGCAATTCTCGCTGAACTGATCGCAAGTAGAGTACCTGTAAAAAAGTATTCACCCCAGCCCCTCCGCCGTTGGAAATCACTTGTAGCCATGGGCACTCGCATGGTTGCCAGATATGCCCGCCTTTTGTCGGCTTCTGGAAGAGTTCATGTTCCATCCTACACTGACGTCATTTCCCAGCTTCTCCGTCGCTATATCGACGACTGCATTGGTGCTGCTTCCTGCACGCCTGCGCAGCTCGTTTACTTCATCCACTTCCACCCTGCCCTCAAATTTACCTGGACTATTTCCGACACCACCCGCCTGGATCTCTCTATTTCTATCCCAAGATATAGTTTATCTACTGTTGTCTATTAGAAAACCATCAACGCTCACAGCTACCTGGACTATACTTTCTCCCATCCTGTTGCTTGCAAAAATGCCATCCGCTTCTCTCAATTCCTGTCATCTCCGCCGCTCATGCTCTCAGGATGAGACTTTCATTTCAGAACGAAGACGATGTCTTTCTTCTTTCATGAAATGGGCTTCTCTTCCTCCATCATGAACGCTGTCCTCAACTGTAACTCTTCCATTTCGCGCAGGTCGGCCCTCACACCACCCTACCGCCATCTAGGATAGCGAGCTCTTGTCCTCACCTGCCATCCCAACAGACTCCCCGTGCACAACATAATTCTCCGTAAATTCGGCCACCACAAATGGCAACCCACCAACAAGCACACCTTCCCTCCCCCCTCCCCTCAGTTTGCGTTTTCCACGGAGACCGCTCCCTACGTGGCTCCCTTTTCCATTCTTCCCTCACCACTGATCTCATTCCTGGCTCTTATCCTTGCGAGCTGAACAAGTGCTACACCCACCCCTACACATCCTCTCTCACTGACATGCATGTCCTCAAAACTGTCCTTCCAGGTGAGGGGGCACTTCAACCGTGAGTTTGCTGTGGTCATCTTTTGTATCTGCAGCTCCCGGTGTGGACTCCTGTGTAACGGTGAGACCCGACCTTAATTGCGAGACTGCTTCACCGAGCACCAACGCTCTGTCCATCAGGAAAGGCGGGACCTCCCAGCCGCCACCTCTTAAATTCCACATCCCATTCCCATGCAGACATGTCTGTCCATGGCTTACTCTACTGTCGGGTTGAGACTGACTCATTTTGGTGGTGCAACACCTTACATTCTGCTTGGGTCGCCTCCAACCTGATGGCATGAACATCGAATTCTCGAATGCTCCCCCACTTCACCATCCCTCATTAACCATTTCCCTCCCGAACCTTATCTCCACACCTGCCCCTCACCAACCTGTGGTCCTCCTGCTCATTTTCTTTCTTCTATGGGTTTCTGACCTCTCCTTCTGGATTCCCCTTTTCCACCCTTTATTACTTTCACCACTCACATATCTAGCTCTTTACCGCAACCCTGCCCCCATTCCCCTTTCAGTGGTTCTTCTTCTCCTTCCGCCAACTTCCAAATCTGTCTCATCTTTGGTCTCCAGTCCTGATGAAGAGTCTCCGCCTGATAAGTCGACTATTCACCTTTCCACAGATGCCGAGTTCCTCCAGCATTATGTGTGAGTCTTTTAGTAAGAGAATTCCATGAATATATGTGGGGGGAGGGTAGCGTCTAATGCTAGTTCACATCTTCACTGTTATGCTCTATGTGTTTCATTTAGCAGTTCTGTAAGGGCAACCTGTATTGTTGTCAGCCTGTTGGTTTCGTGTTGAAGATAAGCGATAATGAGGATCGTGGGCCATCCAATTAGGATGCTAGAACTGGAAGAAATCCGGAGCTAAGAGTCATAAGTTCAGTTGAAACTTTTACTTCTGAATTTTCTCCGGAATTAGAATTTTTTCTGCACATTAATGCTACCTTTAAAGTGCATATTCCACACGTCCATATGCAGCATTCCACCAGTCCCTTCTGTGTCCTGTTTGCCAAACGGAACATTATTCTATAATCTGTCGACGTTTTCATCCTTATTGTGAATCCTGAAACATTCGAGAAATAACTGGCATTGATAACTTCTTTCAGGCAATAATTCCCGATTCTGCGAAAAAAAAACACAGAAAATGCAAACATTAGGTAATGATCATCTTGGCACCTTGGTAGGTCAAATATGAAGAGACAGTACATTCGTAAATCCAAGACCCTTAACAGTGTTGATGAGCAGAGGGATCTTGGTATCCAAGTTCAATGTTCACTAGAAGTGACTACACAGATTGATAGGGTGGTTAGGAAGGAAAACGGCATGCTTGCCATATTAGACGAGACATTGCGTTCAAAACTCAGGAAGTTATGTTGCAGCTTTATAAAACACTACTTAGACCACACCTGGAGTATTCATCCAGTCGCCTTATTTTTGGAATGGTGTTGAGGCTTCGGAGAGGTTTACCAGCATTTGACGTGGTTTAGATGGCAGGTGTACAAACTTAGGCTGATTTTTCTGGAGCTGCGCACTTAGAGTAAGACTTGATAGGTTTGTAACATTATGAGAGATATGGGTAGAGGAGACAGACATCTTTTTCCAAGGTTGAAACGCCTAATAGGAGGTGATGTATTTAAGGTCAGAGGGACAAATTTTAATGTAGATGTGGGGCAAGTGTTTTTTTTTCACATGGAGAGTGGTGGACTGTGCTGGCTGCGGTGGTGGCAGAGGCAGATACAATAGGGACTTCTAAGAGACGTTTAGATCGGGACATGAATATTTGGAAAATGTAAGGATATGGACATTGTGTCGGCAAAACGGGTGCGTTTAGTTCGCAACACACACAAAATGCTGGTGGAACCCAGCAGGCCAGGCAGCATCGATAGGAAGAAGCACAGTCGAGGTTTTGGGCCGAGACCGTTCGTCAGGACTGTTTAGTTTAGTTGCCATTTGTTCGGTTCGGCACAAAATTATAGGCCGAAGGAGATGTTCCTGTGCTATTCTGTGTTCTGTATCCCATGTCGAGTGCTTTCGGGGTCACGGAGGCTAAACGAGAGAATGAAAACAACAGGTTAGCTGAAGTCCAGCGAGAGAAATGTGAGAACACCCATTTCTGCAGCAGAAACAGAAACGCCGAGTGTGCTTATATGGTGCCGGACTGAGGTGCGGTGGGCAGTGAGATAGCTCAAAGGTATGGCGTTTTTATTGGAAGAATTATTGTGTATCAGAGTGAAAAGGACGTTAGCAATAACTTGGGCTTTAGTGGAGTCATAGCCAAGTATAGCACAGTAACAGGCTATTTGGATCATGTAGTCCGTGCCAGATTATTTAAACTGCCTACTCCCATTCATCCGCACCAGGATACTAACCCTCAATTTCCTTAACGTTTATGTGCCTATGCAAACTTCTCTTCATGTTGCACTGGGAACCGGTTCCACACTCTCACTACCTCTTGAGAGAAAAGGCTTCCCCTCATATTACCTCAAAAACGTTTCACATTTCACTGTTAACCCATGACCTCCGCCTGTTGTCCCAGGGAGCCGCAGTGGAAAAAAAGGCTGCTTCACTTACCCCATCTATGCGCCTCAGAATTTTGTACCTCAATCAAATCTCCTCCAAATCCTCTAAATTCCAAGGGGAAGAAATCCTAAGTGATTCATTCTTTCCTTACACCTCATGTCGTCTAATCCCAGCCATATCCCCGTGGGTTTTCCCAGTACATTCATATAAGTGGTTTGAAATATACCGGCACATTTGCAGTTTGTGTGTGAATTGTGCGTTCGGCCAGGATGGAGATCGAATCTGTGATTCTGTGACCCAGGGGAGAGAAAATGGGAAGGGACGGGCGAAAGTTTTAAAAATCTAGATACTGAAAATATGACATGATTGGAAAAAATGCAACAGGTGCGCCAGGCCGGTTATGAGTTGTGAGGACCAGGGCGATAGTGATACCCTCCACCGATCACGTAATTCCGTCACCCGTTCCAATTTTCCTGCAGATCTGTAGCATCTGCGTGGTTGTTTAATGTGTATGTGAAGTTTCATCTTTCATCCGTTCAGACAAGGCACTGAGAACCAGATCTCATTGTTGATGGACAATTGTTTCTGGACTCCATTCCACTGTTGCGGTCTGCTGAGGTGCAGCCAATGTTTCTGTCGAAATTACGCTATTTATGCGAGAATTAATCTTTTGATTTATCTGGTCTTCTCAAAATTGAGTACACCAGTTAAGCGTCTCTCCAGAACTTCTAAGGCAGCAACGCAGGTTGTCTATTATTCCCAAATAATTAGATTATTGCATTAGTTTAAAGAATTTTATTTGTTTTTTTTAGCCGACGTATTTAATTTAAATACTTAATATATATATATACTTACGGAATATTCAGTTGTGTTTTTTTTTGCTCTATTATAATATCTTGCATTGTACTACTGCTGTAAAGACAACACATTCCATTACATATGCCCGTGATATTAAACTTGTTTCCGATATTGCCTTCAGAGACCCAACACCGGTCACATGATCCCGACAAGCGCCAATCTGCAGCATCTGTTTCCGAGGTCCCACCCCGATGTGTGAGGTGACAGTCACATTGCGCATGCCTAGTTCCGAAATGGCCGGTGGTTTTCTTTCCGTTGTGTATTGAAGCGGACAGCGTCGGGACTCTGGGAACGGATTAGTGTCTGTGGGGAAAAGACATCTATTCCCGTCGGTGAGTATAGAGGCCGGTCCCGACGGCTGTGATTTGGTGCTGGGCAGAGAGACCTTTTAACGTGTTCGAACTGGTGTCCTCGTCCCACTTCCTGGACAGAAACTGCCTGAGGCGATCTGGCGTTGTGGGATCTTCAACTGAAGCGCCTGAGACGAGCCGCCACTCAGCTTCTGGTGCTCTGGCCCTAAGAACGGGATGAGGCGGTGATGCCGGGACGACGCACATTCGTTGTACTTGGGGAACTTTCCGTCCATCATCCGGCACCGGTAGCGGATCCAAAGAGGAGGCTTGTTTCTGTGATACGTTCAGCTGTGACCACAGTTCTCTGCAGTCGTGGCAGAACAGTTGCCTTACCAAGGCTGATGTATCCTAGTGGGATACTCTCTACGGTCCCTTCATAAAATTTGGTGAGGGACAAATGACATATCGTTTGCTGTAGCCTTGTTATTTAGGATATTTTATACGATTGTATGTACTATTAATTCAGTATCAGTATCCCTTCTTCCGGAGGGTTTTCAGTGAATGTCCTTCATTCTCTTCACCAACCTCGTTTCATCGTCTCGTTCCCTGCACGTCTTGTTCATCCTCTGTCCAGACTGTACCCACCCCTCAATGATATGTATCAACCATGTTGTTCAACCTCTGTCCAGTCTGCACCCACTACGTCCATGATATATATCAGCCACCTTTCTTCTAAACTTTATCTTACTTGTGACGTATTTTGCCCAACTGATTTAATTCTTGAATTGTGTTTTGCTTACTCGGCTTTATTGAACACAGCACGAGAGATGGTAAAAAAAAAAAAAAATTACAATTTTAACTTCAACATTGCAAACTAGTTACAGTGTTAATCATTGTTATGAAACTGGAGGCTTTTACAGTTAAGTCTGTTATTTCCTGTTTCGGTTATTTTTGTGTGAGTCACTTCCTCCTTTGCCAGTGCAACAGCCTGCCAGAACTGCATTCCCATTCTGACATGTCTATCCACGGCCTCCTCTACTGTAAAGATGAAGCCACACTCAGGTTGGAGGAACAACACCTTATATTCCGTCTGGGTAGCCTCCAACCTGATGGCATGAACATCGACTTCTCTAACTTCCGCTAATGCTCCACCTCCCCCTCGTACCCCATCTGTTATTTATTTTTATACACACATTCTTTCTCTCACTCTCCTTTTTCTCCCTCTGTCACTCTGACTGTACCCCTTGCCCATCCTTTGGGTTCCCCCCGCCTTGTCTTTCTTCCCGGACCTCCTGTACCATGATCCTCTCATATCCCCTTTGCCAATCACCTATCCAGTTCTTGGCTCCATCCCTCCCCCTACTGTCTTCTCTTATCATTTTGGATCTCCCCCTCCCCCTCCCACTTTCAAATCTCTTACTCACTCTTCCTTCAGTCAGTCCTGACGAAGGGTCTTGGCCTGAAACGTCGACTGCACCTCTTCCTAGAGATGCTGCCTGGCCTGCTGCGTTCACCAGCAACTTTAATGTGTGTTGCCAGAACTGCAGGAGGTGTTGCACATATTTATCGCTGGTCACTGCCCCTCATTGCGAGATAGTGGCTTCAGGGCTATATGCAACAGATTGATAACGGGGTGGGGAGGATGTTGTGAGCATTGACTGTACCAACCGAATTACCTCTGAGGAGGACAAGTGGAATTGGTAATCCGCAGCTGCAGAAATGTATGATATCGGGGGGGGGAGGTCGTCTAGTGTGGATAAAAGTCAGAAACGTGAAAGAGTAATCACTCTCGATGTAATCTATATCCCCCCCCCCCCCCACACTCAACCAAAAAAAAAAACCCACTGGAATAATGAGGAGCAGATCAGTCGGCAGGTTTTGGAAAGCTACAAATATCACATAGTCGTCGTCATTGTTTCTGATATTCGTTCTCATCTCCTGATTCATAAATGTGAAAACTGGCAATATATGCTGGGTGTCGGGTAAGGATTTCTGACATACTGTGTAGATGGCCCATCTAGACGATGTTCCATACTGTATCTAGTACAAAATAACGAACCTCGTTTGGTGACAGAACTCTTCGCAGGTTTCCTTTTCGTAGATGGAGACCAAAACTGGGGAAATAGATTTAGGATGAGATGGAAAGATTTAAAAGAAACATAAACAGCAACATTCGTCACATAGGGGTGGCTGATTATGTGCAGTGAGATGCCGCAGGAAGAGGCAGAAGCAGTTTGCACGAGTGCATGGAGGGGTAGGGTGTGGCGGGATATTGGCACATCACAGGAAATTGGGACCATCGTGGTGGGCGTCATCGTCAGCATGGTCTCGTTGGGCCAAAGTGTCAGATTCCATCCGGTATTGCTCTGTGACTATCATTGGGATGCGCTAGATATCACTGGACAGACACACAGACATGATGTGGGAATTAATGGCAACGGGGAAAGCTTGGTCCCTAAGCCAACTGCTGTTCTGATACAGGGGATGGACATACCATCATACTTTGCAAAGTAATCATACTCTGTCTGACTGACTGTCTGCTTGTTGTGTGTAATTCAGAGAATCACCAGCAGGGGGAGGTTCCTGCACCGGGACAAAATTGTAAACAAGAAGAGGAGGATCAAGAATCGTCAGTCAGAGTCAGAATGGACACAGGTATGTTCACTGCGATCTGTATAATTAAACTTTTGTCCTGATGGTGCAAATGTCGCCAAAAAGCCCATTGAAAGAGACTTACACGGGCGCTAAGTGGAAGAGACAGAAATACCATCTAATGGGTTCATCAATCCTATAAACCGGCCTTGAGTACTGGAAAAACAAATAGGAACAGCACAGGAATATAGCACAAGAAATGGTCGAATTACTGTTCTCCCCATGAGGAAAGGGATCATTGTAGATAACTTGCATTTGCTGATGTGTTGCTTCATTAATGAATGGTCGGCCTGAGGGCCAAAGGTGTTTCATGTTCTTCTGTGAAATGTGACAGGACTCTGAAGGATATAAATAAAAGGTGGCTTGCACAAGGAACCGGAGGGCTATCAGGGCAATAAAGTAGGGTTAAATGGAATCCCAGTGCATGTTATATATTTAAACAGGGGCAATCTAACAAAGTGCTGAATGAATTCAGAAAGTTAACCGTATGCATGGAGGGTGAGGAATAATGAATGATTTAGGCCAAGAGTCTCTGTAGACTGATTCTATGCTGGCTTGGCCTCACAAAGCCGAGACAGGGCTGTCAAGGTGTTCATCTGAATAAAGTCAGATTTAATTGTCAGTCATCCATGAATAGCAATGAATACAGACAAATGCGACATCGTTACCGTGGGGTCAAGGTGAAAAACGTAGTGCCAACAGTCACACAGCAGAAAGCACACATCGCAGAGAACAAGATATCAACCATATAATGATGTCAGTATGATACAGCCACGAGAGAGAGAAAAAAAAAAATAATAGTCCTGACCCGATCCGTGAACGCCACAAAAAAAAAACGTAGACGAGGAGCAAATTATTTCACAGAAACATTACCCTCCAGCTCAGGAAATTGCTCCTCATCTCTGTTAAAAAAAGACGCCCCTATATTCCAAATTGTGCCCTCTGGTCCTAAACTTCCTCATTAAAGGAAATATCCTCTCCATCTCCAGTCTATTTTGGCCTTTCAATATTCGATAGGTTTCAGTGCGATCTCCCCTCGTTCTTCTTCATAGTATGTACAGGCGTAGGGGTTTCGAACGCTTTCTCCACGTAAGCGTTGATGCTCTGGCAAGAATATACGAACCTCAGCCTTAGACACACCTAATAACATGGTCTTCCATAGCTGCCTGTGACAAGGAATTCCACGGATTCACCACACTCTGGTTAGGAGATTAAAGAGATCTGGTATGCCACTGAAGACTGGAAAATGTCGACAGATACAATGTGGAAAGCATTCCGACTGGTTTCAACACCGTCTAGTATACAGGCTCCAAAGCACAGGATCGACAGAGATTGCAGAGGGTTGTAGACACAATCACTTCTACCACATATCTCACTATCATAGTCATAGCACAAAAACAGGCCCTTTGATCCATATAGACCACGGCAAACCATGAATCTGCCTACTCCCATCCACCAGCACCTGTAACTCGGAGAGCCCTCCGTATCCTTCCCAACCACGGATTTATTGCATATTCATTTCATATATTTTTTTTTTTTTGGTTGTTTTGCACAGTTTGTTGTCGTTTGCACACTCACTGGTTCTATTACGGTTATTATATAGATTTATTCTATCAGAAGAAAATAAACCTCCAGGCTGTTTATAGTGATGTAAATGTGCAGTGATAATAAACTTAGTTTGGAAGTTGAAGAATCCTTCAATGTGATGCAGCAAGTAACGTTGAGAGAACTTATACCGACCCCCCCCCCCGATTCGTCACCCCCTTTGATGTGGCCTATGCTTGAGGTGTCAGATGGTGTCATTGGAAATCTGCTTAGCTACAAAATCATAAGTAGAGCAGGTAAAAGAAACTTGTTACTTTTAAACTCTCTCAATCTCTGCAATATCCATTGTCTACTCGGGGACATATTCTATAGAAGTACCAGGGGTAGTACCAAGGAAGCAGACAAAGGTAGGGCTGTGCATACCAAAAAAGTAGACGAAGAGGAGGCTGTGGATGTTGTCTACATTGACTCTAATAAGGCCTTTGACAAGGTCCCACATGGGAGGTTAGTTCTGAAGGTTCAGACACCAGGTACCCATGGAAAGGTTGTAAACTGGATTCGGAATTGGCTGTGTGGGAGAAGACAGAGAGTGGTATTGGATAATTGCTTCTCAGACTGGAGGCCTGTGACTAGTGCCTCAAGAATCTGTGCTGGGACCATTGTTGTTTGTTGTCTATATGGTTGTGTTGGCGCGTGGCCAAATGGTTAAGGCGTTCGTCTTGTGATCTGAAGGTCGCTAGTAAGAGCCTTGGCTGAGGCAGCGTGTTGTGTCCTTGGGCAAGGATCTTAACCACACATTGCTTTGCGACAACACCGGTGCCAAGCTGCATGGGCCTCAATGCCCTTCCCTTGGACAACATCGGTGCGACTGATAGGGGATACTTGCAGCATACTGCCGGTCTTCCATACAACCTTGCCCAGGCCTGGGCCCTGGAAACCTTCCAAGGCGCAAATCCATGGCCTCACGAGTCTAATGGATGCTTATATTATCAATGAAATAAAAATATGTCAATGATATAGATAATAATGTGGTAAATTGGATCAGCAAGTTTGCTGATGACACTAGGATTGGAGGCCTGTGGACAACTCGGAAGGGGAAGGGAGAACATTAGAGGGAACTTCTTCACTCAGAGAGTGGTGGGAGCGTGGAACGAGCTGCCATCTGACGTGGCAAATATGGGCTCACTCTTAAGTTTAAGAATAAATTGGACAGGTACATGGATGGGTGAGGTCGGAGGGTTATGGACTGGATGCAGGTCAATGGGACTAGCGGAATAATGTTTTGGCACGGACTATAAGGGCCAAATGGCCTGTTTTCTGTGCTGTAGTGTTCTATGGTTCTATAGGTGTTTGATAAGTTCGTGACCTAAGGCAGAAGGAGATGAGTTATACAGCTCTCCTTACATGCACGCACATTTCAACCCTTTGAGTGATTATGCAGGAAGTTTGTATTTCATAACTCATACACACATACACATCTACACATATATATATGATTACAAAGGGAGATAGCATCAGAAATATCTGAACTTTCACAACGCTTTCGTCTTCATTTCCAGAACAGAGAGGTACAGGGGAAAACAAACAAAAAAAAAACACTTTTATGTTGGACCAAAAAATGCCAATATCACAACAGCTAAATTAATGATTATATGCTCCAGAGAATGCAAAACTGTAGTCGTTCTTTATTCATACTGTTTTTCAAAATGATATTATGCAGAAACAGTCGCAGTTTCCTCGAATGCACGAAGAAAAATCTACTTTGCAGAAATGATGGTGAAGGGGTGTGTGTTGTTGTTAATGCTGATAGGACGATTTAGACCATAAGACCATAAGACAAAGGAGTAGAAGTCGGCCATTCGGCCCATCGAGTTTTCTCCGCCATTTTATCATGAGCTGATCCATTCTCCCATTTAGTCCCACTCCCCCGCCTTCTCACCATAACCTTTGATGCCCTGGCTACTCAGATACCAATCAATCTCTGCCTTAAATACACCCAATGACTTGGCCTCCACTGCTGCCCGTGGCAACAAATTCCATAGATTCACCACCCTCTGACTAAAAAAAATTCTTCGCATTTCTGTTCTGAATGGGCGCCCTTCAATCCTTAAATCATGCCCTCTCGTACTAGACTCCCACATCATGGGAAACAACTTTGCCACATCCACTCTGTCCATGCCTTTCAACATTCAAAATGTTTCTATGAAGTCTCCCCTCATTCTTCTAAACTCCAAGGAATACAGTCCAAGAGCGGACCAACGTTCCTCAATATGTTAATCCTCTCTTTCCCGGAATCTTTCTAGTGAATCTTCTCTGTACCATCTCCAACGTCAGTACATTCTTTCTTAAACAAGGAGACCAAAACTGCCCACAGTACTCCAAGTGAGGTCTCACCAGCACCTTATAGAGCCTCAACATCACATCCCTGCTACTATACTCTATTCCTCTAGAAATGAACGCCAACATTGCATTCGCCTTCTTCACTACTGACTCAAGCTGGAGGTTAACTTTAAGGGTATCCTGTACGAGGACTCCCAAGTCCCGTTGCATCCCAGAACTTTGAATTCATTTCCAATTTAAATAATAGTCTGCCCGTTTACTTTTCTTGCCGTAGTGCATAACCATACACTTTCCAACATTATACTTCATTTGCCACTTCTCTGCCTATTCTCCCAATCTATATAAGTCTTTCTGCAGACTCCCCATTTCCTCAGCACTACTGTCCCCTCCACCTATCTTCTTATCGGCAGCAAACTTAGCCACAAAGCCATCTATTCCATAATCCAAATCGTTGATGTACAATGTAAAAAGAAGCGGCCCCAACACGGACCCCTGTGGAACACCACTGGTAACCGGCAGCCAAACAGCATAGGATCCCTTTATTCCCACTCTCCGTTTCCCGCCAATCAGCCAACGCTCTATCCACGTATGCAACATTCTCGTAATTCCATGGGCTCTTTTCTTGTTAAGTAGCCTCATGTGTGGCACGGTGTCAAACGCCTTCTGAAAATCCAAATATACAACATCCACTGTACCTCCCTTGTCTAGCCTACTGGTAATTTCCTCAAAAAATTGCAATAGGTTTGTCCGGCAGGATTTTCCTTTAATTAATCCATGCTGAGTTCTGCCTATCATGTCATATGCCTCCAGCTACTCTGTAACCTCATGTTTGACAATCGACTCCAACAACTTCCCAACCACCGATATCAAGCTAACAGGTCTATAATTTCCTTTTTGCTTCCTTGCCCCCTTCTTAAATAGCGGAGTGACATTTGCAATCTTCTAGTCCTCCGGAACCATGCCAGAATCTATCGACTTTTGAAAGATCATCGCTAATGCTTCCGCAATCTCCACAGCTGCTTCCTTCAGAACACGCGGGTGAATTCCATCTGGTCCAGGAGATTTATCTACTTTTAGACAATTCAGCTTCCTGAGTACTTTCTCTGTCGTAATTGTGACTGCGCACACTTCTCTTCCCTGCCACCCTTGACTGTCCGGTATACTGCTGATGTCTTCCTCAGTGAAGACTGATGCAAAATATTCGTTCTGTTCCTCTGCCATCTCATTTCTCCCATTACAATTTCTCCAGCATCATTTTCTATCTGCCCTATATCTACTCTCAACTGTCTTTTACTCTTTATATACTTGAAAAAGCTTTTAGTATCCTCTTTGATATTATTTGCTAGCTTCCTTTCATAGTTAATCTTTTTCCCTCTTAATGACCTTCTCGGTTTCCTTTTGTAAGGTTTTAAAAACTTCCAAATCCTCTGTCTTCCCACTAATTTTTGCTTCCTTGTATGCCCTCTCCTTTGCTTTAACTTTGGCTTTGACTTCCCTTGTCAACCACGGTTGCATCCTTTTTCCACTCGAAAATGTCTTCTTTTTTGGAATATACCTGTCTTGCACCTTCCTCATTTCTCGCATAAACTCCAGCCACTGCTGCTCTGCTGTCTTTCCCGCCAGTGTCCCTTTCCAGTCAACTTTGGCCTGTCCCTCTCTCATGTCTCTATAAGTTCCTTTACTCCACTGAAATACCGACACATCAGATTTCGGCTTCTCTTTTTCAAATTTCACAGTGAACTCAATGATGTTATGATCAGTTCCCCCTAACGGTTCCTTCACCTCAATCTCTCTTATCACCCCCGGTTCATTACACAATACCTAATCCAGTACAGCCGATCCCCTAGTGGGATCAACAACAAGCTGTTTTAAAAAGCCATCTCGCAGACATTTTACAAATTCTCTCTCTTGAGAGCCAGTCCCGACCTGATGTTCCCAATCCACTCGCATGTTAAAATCCCCCAGAATTATCATAACACTGCCCTTCTGACAAGCCTTTTCTACTTCCAGTTGCAATTTGTAGTCCACATCCCTGCAGCTGTTTGGAGGCCTATAAATAACTGCCATCGGGGTCCTTTTACCCCTGCTATTTCTTAGCTCAACCCATAAAGATTCTGCATCTTCCGATCCTATGTCACCTCTTTCTAATGATTTAATATCATTTCTTACCAATAAAGCCACGCCTCCCCCTCTGCTTATCTTCCTATCCTTCCGATACACCGTTTATCCTTGGACGTTCAGCTCCCAGAGACATGCATCCTTTAGCCACGTCTCAGTGATAGCCACAATATCATACCTGCCAATCTGTACCTGTACGACAAGATCATCCACCTTGTTCCTTATGCTGCGTGCATTTAAGTACAACACCTTAAGACCAGTATTTGATACTTTTCGCTTTGATTTCACTGCAACTTTATTGCATTGCAACTCATCCCAATGGCTACAAATTTGCCTCATCACCTGCCTGTCTATCCTGACATCTTTATTGCTCACTATCTTAGATTTATTTCTGTTTTCTCCTTCCTCCGCTCTGTCATTCCGGTTCCCATTCCCCTGCCAAATTAGTTTAAACCCTCCCTAACAGCTCTATTAAACTTTTCCACCAGGATATTGGTCCCCTTCGGGTTCAGGTGTAACCTGTCCATTTTGAACAGGTCATACTTCCCCCAGAAGACATCCCAAGTATCCAAGAATCTGAAGCCCTGCCCCCTACACCAGTCTCTCAGCCACGCATTCATCTGCCTGATCCGACTATTCTTGCCATCGCTAGCACGTGGCACAGGTAGCAATCCCGAGATTACTACCCTGGAGGTCCTGCTTTTCAGTTTCCTTCCTAACTCATGGAAATCTCTCTTCAGGACCTCCTCCTTTGTCCTATCTATGTCATTGGTACCAACATGTACCAAGACAACTGGCTGCTGACCCTCCCCCTTTAGAATATTCAGGACCCGATCCGAGACATCCCGTACCCTGGCACCTGGGAGGCAACACACCACGCGGGTATCTCTATCAGGCTCACAGAATATCCTGTCCGTTCCTCTGAGTATGAAATCACCCACGACCATCGCATTTCTCTTCTCCCTCCTTCTCTCCTGCACAACAGCGCTGGGCTCAGTGCCAGGGACCCGGTCACCGTAGGCGTCCCCTGTCAGGTCATCCCCCTCAACAGCATCCAGAACAAGATATCTGTTGCTAAGGGGGACAGCCACAGGCGTGCTCTCCACTGTTCGGGCATTTCCCTTCCCTCTCTTGACATTGACCCAGTTTTCTGACTCCTGTAGCCTAGGGATGACTACCTCCCTGTAGCTCCTGTCTAGCACCTCTTCACTTTGCCTGATAAGCAGTAGGTCATCAAGCTGCAGCTCCAGATCCCTAACACGGTCTCTGAGGAGCTGCATCTCGGTGCACCTGGCGCAGATGTGGCCATCAGGGAGGCTGGAGGTCTCCCAGGATTCCCACATCAGACACCACGAACAAAGCACTAACCCTGCAGGCATGCTATCTAATTCTACAGGAATGAAACAGGAAAATTACGTCTACTCACCCACTTACCTCGCCAAACAGGCCGGGGGGGTGGGGGGAGAAAAAAAAGAGTTGGCGCTTGGCTCTCGCCTCTTCCCATTTACCTCCGAAGCCCGTTGAAGCCAAAGCCCTACACTCTGCTCCCACTCACTCCGCTGCCCGCTCCGACAGCTGCCGCTGTACAGGGTGGTCTCCTTTTTAAACTCTCCGCCCGGTCCTGTTGACATCACACGCCTGCGCAGTCTCACCCTTCTTCCACTCGAAGAAGTTTTTTTTTAAACCTGGCCTCCATCAGAATTCAGCTCCCACGACGCTCTGTAGTCCCGATCCAAAAGAGAGCCGTTGGTAGCAACCTGCCTTTATAAACACTCCGCGCGGTCCTGACTTCACGCGCCTGCGCAGTTTCGCCCTTCTTGCACTCGAAGAAGTCTTTAAAAAAAACTTTAGGTGGGGAACACCGTTATTTTGACATGAACCTATAGCATGCTCTATCGACATATATGATGCTGCTGTTCTAATAATAATGTTGGAAAATCGAAGTCGGAAATATAGTTTAAAGTGCACAGGGCTTGGGGAAAATTACACATGAAATCTAGCGAGGTTCGGCCAAACATTCATTGAGAGCTCACGCTAATGGATAGTCATTGATCATGTATAAGAATGTTGGGAGAGATTGATAAGGTAGAGAGTGACAATTCTGACTTACACTTCCTTATTCTAAGATCGAAATCTGGACTTGGGAACCGGCCATCAATAAGACTTGTAAGCATGAGAACATGTGGCTCCCCCGTTTCGTTCCTCCCACGAGACGATGAAGGCTAATCTGACCCAAGTCTCGCATCCTTGCTCCGATACGTATAGCATCCAAGAAGTCCAAACACTCTTTAGTCTCGGCTGGAAACAGTAAATGAGAGCCCCTAGGCGTCCCCCCTCCCCGACCCCAACCAGCACCATATTCAGAGTTCTCTAAGATAGAGAATGTCAAATGTTCACCACCCGCTTTGAGTAGAAACACGTCCATGATTGCATTTTAATTACATGACGACTCACTCAGAACCTTTCCTCCAGTTCTGGATATCCTCGCCCACCAAATCACACCGATTCAGGATCTTACATGAAACTAATAGATCCTAAGCAAAGACAAAAGTGTAGCAGATTTCACGACACATGCCGTCAATAATAATCCTGATTCTGATCCTGAGATGAGAAGGTGCTCAAACACCAGAGGTGCAGATGGGTGGTATAATAGGGTAGAACGAATTGTAAGCGGACTCGGATAACAACATAACCAGGAAAATCAGGGTCTTACATAACAGCGGTACTGTGTGCGTACGGGCACTCTCGCTTGTGTGTGTGTGTGTGTGTGTGAGTGTGTGTGTGTGTGTGTGTGTGTGTGTGTGTGTGTGTGTGTGCGCGCGAAAACAAATCGGAGTCGCTGGACGGGGCTCTATCCAACGAGCTCTGCCGCATCTGACGACTGAATCAAATGATGTAGCCCAGATAAGTGCGGTTCTATCTCCGAGTGTAATGGAAGGCAGATGTTGTGCTCTCGATATGGCGCTGCTGCCGTTCCCAGCGCTTGTTCTGTGTTTCTTCATAACTGTTTGTGAGGGCCTCCCGGACGGTTGGTGTTCAGAGAATCAACAGGGCGGTGCGTGGATGCGGGATAGAAGATTAGTTTACAAGAGACGATCTACGTATTGAGCTGGGTATGGTATTTTAAATATCTGTAATTATTGAGCTACATGCATTTCTCTGGTCTCTGCGCCTTTGTTGCTTTAACCTCATACGATATTCTCATCCTCAGGTGAGTCTCAGCGTTTTACCATCGACGTAGAGCACAGTAAAATATCCGCAACCGTCGGGGGAAATGCATCATTTTCAGTGCAGCCGTCGGGGGAGATGTCAAGTGGAAGCTGGACCTTTAACGAGAAAACGGTCTGTCAGTGGATCGATCAACTCGTGTCTATTGATAATTCTTATACATCCCGAGCTGAGCTATCCACCTCCACCGGGTCGCTGCTGCTAAAGACGGTGAACAAGGCAGACAGTGGAGAGTACCAGGTGAACATGGTTCCAACCAGCGGCCCACAAACCTCAGCGACCGTCACTCTCGAAGTCACTGGTAAGTGAGACGTTGGTTTTGGTCGCTCATTTATTGGAGGGCTGTTTTTTTAAATTTTTTTTTTCTTTGTTGCATCTTTACCTTCCAACTTACTTTGTTACACAATAAGTCACTGAGATGGTTTATCTTTTGTTGAACGGAAAATGTTAGCCAATACATAGGATAACTTTGCCCTGCATTTAGTATGGAATCTTGCCAGTTAGGCATCGGCTGGATCAAAAAAATAAGATCTTGGGGGTTTGTGGGTGTGGAAACCGAGGCCGTGTGACCCCAGCCCAGCCTGGCTTTCACATCTAGCATGATTATGCCAGTTTACTTTAAAAATGAACTGCTCTTTGACACAGGACTCATTTCAATTTTTCACTCATTTCCGTTTAGTATTCGAACTGTGTGTGTATGACTGGTTGTGTGTGTGTGTGTGTGTGTGTGTGTTTGTGTGTGTGTGTTTGTGTGTGTGTGTGTGTGTGTGTGTGTGTTTGTGTGTATGGCATTGAGCTAATATCGCTTTGTGTGATCTTGAGGGCAGTTTAACCCCGGAATATCAGCTGAAGAACCCTGTGACGCCCGGAACACACTGACAATAATGTCACCGCTCTGGAACACTGATAAACTCTTTCAAAGTAGACTTATAATGCAGAAGTTCAGAATCAGAAGAGAATCCCGCGTTGAAATATAAAACGATTAATAGAAAAACAGAGGGTGTGAAAAAATGTGTTTATCGGGGGTGAGAAGAATGTGTTTTGGCACCTGATGAAATTATCAATCTGATCAAATGTCTCGTTTGTATTGGCTCATGTGTTTAACTGGAAAGTTGCTCCCGTTGCTGCTGGCAAGGATGGAGTTCAGGTGAAGGATGCCCATTTGCTTTCAGTGCGAAGCAACTTCCAGAAAATCAATGAGGCAAGCCCTCACTGAATCCCATGTCAGTGTTCCCTAAACTATCTCAACATATCTCTTGCACATTTCCACGTGTACATCATTCCCCAATGTACGTTCCTAAGTTCCTGCCAGGTAGTTCCATACATCGCAGACGCCGAATTCCATGCTCCCTGCTCCTATCCCTGTGCAAGGTAAATGCCGGGGAGTTCTGCCCTATTGTTCTGAAATGCTGACCCGCGGAGAGATCTGTCACCTTGTCGTACTCGATCGGACACTGAAATAACAATTGTACCACAAATACACTGACACACGTAATTCTCTTCAAACTTTTATTCTTTACTCATAGCATGCTACGGGGGAAGTTACAGACTGATCTCCCAAAAGAGTCAGTCCAGACACTGACCCCGAATTACACAGTTCTCCACAATTTATAACATTGATCGGGTAGCAGGATATCTTACGATTACAAGTTTAGATAATATTAGAATCTTTCAATTACATGCTAAGATACAATTAGATGTAAAATAATCATTGGTCAGTTAGTTATAATTATTTTAAGCCGAAGCTAGCCCATCAGTTCCTCATTCGGACCCTTCTCCTTTTCTCCAGAACATTCTAGCCCCTACACTATACTTCCCATATTTAGCTAAACCTTGAGCTGCTCCTGCAAGATCAGCCAGTTCCTTATTTGAATCTGTGCCAATCCCTAGAGAATAATGTCACCTGTACGTCACCTGTTACTGGGTAAAGCTTCTTTTTGACTGTCCGAAAACAGTAAGCTTAAGGCCCACCCAAGGTGATTGACCATTGTTCTTAGTCTATGCCCCTATTTACCGACCCCTTCACCCTATCTTTCACCTCTGTCATCATACCATGATGACCAATCAAACGGGGGTCGTGCAGAGCACCATTAGTCTTTCCGTGAAAAGTCGGCAACCAGCATTTAGGCAGGTCATTATCACACAGTAAGCAATAATTATTGCAATGAGAATAATCAGCCCATGCAGTAAATAAGGCCCCCATGATCCTCCCTGCAAACATCCTAGCCAGCCATCCCCATTCCCCGAATCTTGCCTGAAATCACCCAATTGTTTCTTAATAGACTGAATGGCATGGGTCACGTTGTATGATTCGTCAGTAACATGGGTGATACATTTATCTTCGTCTATGGCGGATACCGCTCCCTGTTGGGCCAACTGATAATCCACAACATACCTGGTCTGCTGTGCGGAGAGTCGCAACTCCACCAGTTCTCTGTTTACAGCCTCCAGACCTTCCATCGTACTGTTTCCCAATGCCGCCAGCCCACAAATGAGGTAGTTGCGGGTCTTTGCAGCTATGGTTCCTGCCGAACCCCCTAGAGACAGAGTGCTCAGAAACCCATAGCCCACAGAAGAGCCCAAAGTAACGGGAGTCCTCCAGTCAGCACAGAATTCCTTACTCACGGCTCGATCTGTCAGTCGCCGTCGAACGTGGGCAACCTGAGGGCAGGGAACAGAAAGTGGTCCAATCGTTCCTACTGCAAGGAGGTTAGGCAGAGTGGTGGTATGTGTAGTATAGGTACCGTTGAACAATAACACATATCCTGTCTTGGACGGGTAGCAGGTATTTTCATAACTCACTATTTTATCATACCGCAAGTGCTGTTGTGGATACAGGGAGGAGTATTCAAAGGTCCCTGAACCTGCCGACACATGAGTCCCATTGCAATATCCACATACATACTGAATTCCCTTAAAGAGGGGCACGCATTTGCAAGGGAATATTCCCTGATCAATCCGACATCAGCGGTCCGGACAATGTTTCTTCAGACAAGGTATCTCTGGGGGAACCCTGACAAGGATGCACCCCTCCCCCTTCTCCTGCAAAACAGAAGAGATAATCCCCGGAGCCCTCGCCAGTAGTCTCACTACCCACTTTCTTAAAACACTTTCGCCTGACCCCCGTTTTAAACTTTCCTCTTATCCCCTTACATTCTGCCCCTGATCTATCCTCCACTATTAAGTCATGCTCCGCCCAATTTAGCCCTGATGGTTTAGCAACAAATAATGCTTCTACAGATTTTATCAAAGAAAACATAGGTACGGTTACCATGCAGACGCATATGAGTCTTTTAAAATAAATTGTCCTCCAGGCTTAATACCGTGGGGGCAATTATAACAGCGAAAATTCCAGTAATAGTCTTTAGTCCACCTGCGGAGCCCATCGTTTGCAATCACTTAGGTGGATCCAGCGGCTGTGCTTTCGAACCTTAACGGCCGTCGGTGTTTGCAGTAGTATCTGGAATGGCCCTTTCCACCGGGGTCCAAGATTGGAGCGCTCCCAATCCCGGATCAGTACCAAATCTCCAATTTTCAACTCCGGCCACTCTGTTCCCTGACCTCCAGGCTCCTTAAGGGTATTCTGTACTTGGGAGTGAAGAAACTTTAGAGAGGCTATTAGTTGGCGAAAGTACTTCTGCAATTCGTCCCCCATGACATTTAGATCAATTTGGGCGGGAGGCAGCATGTCAGCGTCCCACGGGGTCCTTCCAGGGCGCCCATAAACAATTTCAGCTACAGATACCCCTGTAGTGGTGTGCGGGGTAATTCTCATATGGTATAAAGCCAGCGGAAGGACCTTCAGCCAACTCAGTCCGGTTTCGGACATTAACTTAGACAGCTTGTTTATCAGGGTGCCGTTGGCCCGTTCCACTGTTCCTGCAGCCTTCGGGTGGTCAGCGCAATGAAACTGCGGTTCGATGCTCAGCACCTCACATAGTTCCTTATTTATATTTCCTACAAAGTGAGAGCCATTATCCGAAATTATTTGTCTGGGCACTCCGAATCTCGGTATAATCTCTGTCAGCAACGACCTTACCACCGTAGAAGCTTTATTATTAGTGGTCGGAAAGGCTTCAATCCATTTACTGAACACATCTACAATCACTAAAAAAATACCTATAACATTGTACGCGCAGTAGTTCGATAAAATCAAGCTGAATACATTCAAAAGGACGACTTGGCAAGGGGGTTTTCCCTGGGGCACACTTTACTCCCTTTCCTGCGTTTGTCTTTTGGCAAATCAAACAGGCTTGTATTGTTGCTGCAGCAGCTTCCTCCAGCCTCGGGTGCCACCATGTCCGGAGCAAAATATTACTCATTCCCCCCTTGCCAAGGTGGGTGTCCGTATGCAAGCAATCGAGCAACACAGGCAGCAATGCATCAGGATTACAGACCTGGCCAACTGGGGTATGCCAGAGGCCCGTGGACACCGAATGCGCACAACCGTGTGTCTTGCAAAGTTGTTTTTCTGAATCAGGGGCGTCCCCCTGGAGTTTTTGAACTGTAGCCCTGTCTGCAGTACACAGCGTTCGTGCTGTTCTAGTCTGGGTGACGGCCAGTCGTTCTGCAGCTAAAACTATGGAAGACCCTTCTTGCGCAGCCGGCTTGGCAGCCAAATCGGCCCTGTTATTTCCTTTAGTCACTGCAGATTCGTCTTTTAGTGAGCCCAACATTTAATAACGGCTAATTTTTCGGGGAGGAGTATGGCCTGAAGAATGTTCCTTACATACATGGCATTCTGGATGGGGGTCCCGGAGGAGGTGAGGAAATGGTTCCATAGCAGGCAGTCATGAGGAGGCTCAGTCAACTCAACAGGTGCCGTCTCTAAAAATGTAACAGGGTTCATGGTATGACCATATGCAAAGCTGAGGAGTGGGTTATTAAGTAATGTTATTTCATATCGGGTTAGCCTGGCCTGAGTCAGATGTTGGGTTTGGTGGGTGGTCAGTAGCGCTACAATGGTGTGTGACGAGTACACTGTAACCGGCTGTTGTAGAGTGATGTTCGAAGCAGCCGTAACTAGGGAGTAAACGGCCGGGAGCATTTGCGAACAGGGGGTTAATCCCTTCGCTACGGGGTCCAACTTAATGGAATAATAAGCAACAGGCCTGCGTCTACCCCCATGAGTTTGAGTGAGCACAGCAGTAGCGCAGCCATCTTAAACATTCACGAAAAGCTGGAATGGACGGTTTTAGAGCAGACGGCCGAGAGCAGGCGCTCTCGAGAGGGATTTCTTCAATTCCTCAAAGGCTTCGTTCTGTTGCTCAGTTAGCTCTAGGGGCCCCTTAAGTGCACTGGAAGCCAGAGGACTCAAGTGTTTTGTATACAGAGCAACATTGGGAATCCACTGTCTGCAAAAGTTTACCAGCCCAATGAAAGCACGCATGGCTTTCGGGGTAGATGGCGGGGTTGGGGGGGGGGGGTCGCAAGGATTAGGGTCACGCTTTCTGGTGTGAGCTGCCTTTTGGTAGCACTCAGAAGGGTTCCTGGAAATCTCACTTGTCGTTGGGCTCGCTTTACTTTTCGGCGCGGGATCAAGTATCCCCATGAATGCAGAGCATTCAGAAGCGTATTGGTGTCCTGCACATTTGAGGTTTCTGACGGGCTTGCCAGTAGGAGGTCATCCACGTACTGTATTACCGTAGAGCCCCCGGGAAATTGTAAATCTTTAAGCTGCCTATGCAATATCTGCGAGAATATGGTGGGGTCTGCACAAGTCCTTGGGGTAACCTAGTCCAAGTGTACTGCTGGTCTTGAAAGGTAGATGCAGAAAGGTGGTGTGACTGTGGAGCAAGGGGTATTGCAAAAAGCGCATGCTGCAGATCAACTATAGTGAAAACTTGGGAATCCGGTGGAATATTGCTTAAAATCGTAGGGACCACTGGATGTATAGGCTGCACAATATCATGCTTTACTCTGGTTGGCTTGGAATCCCTGCATGACCCCAAAAATGCTCAACTGCGCTTTTCATGGCCTGCTTATTCCTATCGGGCCAGTCCATATCAGTTCTAATCGCCTTGGACACATCCTCGGGGAGGCACTGCGATATTATCGAAATAAACTGGGGCGAAGTATTGCCGGCATTATAGGCGGCACCTCTAGCGTTGGCTGCATCAAGGGAGCAGAGGCGTTCCCAAAAATCGCAACCGTCTTCTCCCGCCTTTGGGCGGCACTCAAGGACCTTAGCGATGTCTACAGGGCGCTGTAAAGCTTTCCTCAGAGGCTTTTAAAAAATCTTATCCATCTGGTCTGCGGGCGGGGTTGCGGTTGAAAAGGACTCCCAATTGGCATGGTCCCCTATAGCTTCCTTCTATTTCTCGGGTTCTGTTGGGAAATTACCCCGGGATTCCTCTCCCTCTGGGTTCAGAGACCCATTCTGGATTTTCATTGTCAGCACCTGAGTCGTAATCAGTAACGGTCTCGGGGTCTATCAGGGGCTCGTCCCCCACCAAGAGGTTTCGTCGCCTCCCAGGCTGGCGCCTATTATTCCCCCTTCGCCGAAGTTGTGCCCTGGTTCGGGAAGCCACTGGACGAGAGGATATTGTATGGGAAGGCGTATTTGACGGGAGCAGCGGAGGTTGGGCGGCGGTAACGTTATAGGGGGGTGGCGGCGCCGTGGGCCGGGGTCGAACACGGGCAACGGGGATATGCAATACCTCCTCCTCCTCCTCAGTCTCATTATCATTAAAGAGCATGGGCAGTCCAGACAGGTCAATAGGTACCTCAGTTTTACTTTTGCCGGCTTCATCATCATTCTTCCGACTATCCTTAGCCCACCTATCTCTTTTTCCCCCCTGTCCTGTTCTTCCTCATTCTTATCGTGATCCTCACACAATCTTTTAAATATCTCCCACGGTTTCGAATTTCCCTCACTGTCACATACACTAATCCCTCTGCGACGTGCATTATGCTCCCAGCTACTTTGCTTAGATCTGTTATTTAAATCTTCGGCAGTTTTACTCCAATTGGGCATTAAAACCTTCCGTTTTTGTCCCGTACTACGCTTCCAAATTGCACCTTCTACCTTTAGACATTTATTCAAATCCCATGTCCCACTCAGAGGACAATTTCACTCCCCAATTTCTTATTTTGGCATGCCGATAACCTTCGGTAATCATTCTCTCTCTCTGAGTCATCTTTACAAAGTTTAAAAATGGCGTGTTATTTACAGACTTAGGTAATGTTTGTCCCATGCTTCCTAATCGGGTGGTCAGCCGCCTCCTTTTGTCACCCCCCACTTCAGGGTCCTGACCTTCGCGTGGGGGATTTCCCCTCTTAACAACCGGTCGAAGGCAGGGTGCTGAGACAGGCAAATTGTCACAATCTTCCCCAAAACGTATTTACAGCATCCGGACAGATTGCAGAGGAGAGCCACTTCCCCTGTGTTTGACCAAACGTCCGCTCTGCCCTCTGCTGGTCAATTTACTGCGCTACACGCCCCGACACCCCACACCAATTAGAATGGTTACCAGCTCCAGAATGTAATAGGTTACTGCCACTAACCCGCTGAAATATTTGCTGTATCTCAGTCAAAGAAAAAATGTAATAGATCACTACCAATGATCCGCTGCCCAGTTTGTTACCACCGGCAGCTTTAATATTCTCAATATTCTCTAGCCCCTTACGTTACCTTTGTCGGGGACTCTAACCCCTTACCTTATACGTTCGGGACTCTAACCTCTCTTTTAACTTGTGGTACTCGGACGAACCTCAACTCAGGTTTCGAAAGGAGTCCGTTCGATAATTACCCGCCAGACGAGGGGATCGTCAAGGTGGGCAGTTAATGAGAGAGGTCAAGGGAAATCCTAACTTTTGGGCCCACCTGTCTCACGTCACCGCCACCGAGTCGACCGCTGACACCGTCTCACGAGACCCTCGTCTTGGACCCCTTGCTGGACCGACCGATGCAAAGACAAATGTACTATAAAAACACTAACACACGTAATTATTTTTCAAACCTTTATTCTTTACTCATAGCATGCTATGGGGATCTCCCAAAAGAGCCAGTCCAGACACTGCCCCCGAATGACACAGTTCTCCACAATTTATAACATTGATCAGGTAGTAGGAAATCTTACGATTACAAGTTTAGCTAATATTAGAATCATTTCAATCCCATGCTAAGATACAATTAGATGTCAAATAATCATTGGTCAGTTAGTTATAATTATTTTAAGCCAAAGCTAGCCCATCAGTTCCTCATTCCGACCCTTCCCCTTTTCTCCAGAACATTCTAGCCCCGACACTATACTTCCCATATTTAGCTGTACCTTGAGCTGCTTCTGCAAGATCGGATAATTCCTTATTTGAACTTTTGCCTGTCTTTAGAGAACAATGAGAAGTACGTCACCGGTTGCTGGGTAAAGTTTCTTTATGACTGTCCAAAACAGTAAGCTAAGGCGCCCACAAGGTGATTGATCATTAATTAATCATTGTTCTTCGTCTATACCCCTATTTACCTACCCCTTCACCCCATCAGAGGGTTGTCAGAGATTACAGCAGGGCATTGATAGGATGCAGAATTGGGCTGGGAAGTGGAAGGTGGAGTTCAACTCAGATAAATGTGAAGCGGTTCATTAAGGTAGGTCAAAATTGAAGAAAACATATTAATAATCATAAGAGTCTTGGCAGTGTTACGGACAGACGAGAGCTTGGACTCCGTGCCCATAGGACAGGCAAAGCTGCTGTGCAGGTGGTCAGTGTTGTTAAGAGGGTGTACAGCGTGATGGCCTTCATCAACCGTGGTATTGAGTGAATTAAAGAGCCGTGGGGTAATGTTGCAGCAAGAGACGTCTATAGTTGGATCCCACTTGGAGTACTACGTTCAGTTCTGGTCACCTCACTGCAGGAAAGATGTGGATACTATGGAGAGAGTGCAGAGGAAATTTACAAGTGCGTTGCCTGGATTGGGGAGCATGCCTTATGAGAACAGGTTGAGTGAACCCGGCCTTTTCTCCTTGGAGCGACGGAGAAGGAGAGGTGACCTGATAGAGGTGTAAAAGATGGTGAGAGGAATTGATCGTGTGAATAGCCAGAGGCCAATTTTCCTCCAGGGCTGAAGTGACTACAAAGAGTTCGCATAGTTTTAAGGTGCTTAGAAGAAGATACATGGCAGATGTCAGGGGTATGTGTTTCCACACAGAGAGCGGCGGGTGAGCAGAATGCACTGCCAGCAAAGGTGGAAGATGCTGATTAAATAGGTTCTTTTAAGAGAGATGAGTAGATGAAGCTTGGAAAATGGAGAACCATGCGGCAGGAAAATTCTCAGCAGTTTCTACAGCAGTTTATATGATCGATACAACACTCTGGGCCAAAGACCCTATAATGTGCCGTAGATTTCCGTGTTTCTCTGTTTTTATCAATACGCCCGTTAGAGGGAATAGAAAATCTGCATATTCATCTTTCTGGATAGGAGGACATGACGTTATCAGGTGTAATACATTTTATTTGATGTAAAATCAATACTGTCAGTAGTAGTAGAAGTTGTGCACTTGTTTATAAATTTGACCTGACAAATACTTCGAAGTTATTTCTTGTTGTATAAAAGGGATTGCAATTAAATGCCAACACCGATAAGAATATTGTTTTCGTGAATATATTAAGGTGTCTAGATTTTAAGTAGCAAAGTAATCGCACTGAAAGTAGCAATCACTTTAAAATGGATTACAAGCATCGTCAAATGATGCTACCTCAATATAAATGTACAATTTAATTCAAAACAATCATATGGAATTCTTCCAGCATTTATTATATTAGTTCCATAGTCTGTCACTGATATTTGAGCACCGCACCCTTTATTGTGTATATATTGAACAATTCTACAACCGCGTACTTTACAGACAATAACATATAGAAAGTGCAAGCAAAAGAGGGCACATTTAGTTTTTTTTTGGTCTTCAACGGGCTGATGTGAAGTATGGGAATGAACCGTCGACGATTCGAGCTGCAAGTGATTTGGAAATCCTGGTGTGCTGTCGGTCATTTCATCATTGTCGTCAGTCGAAGAGAAAACATGGAAAGCCAGATGCAAGCGAATCTACGACTGGGCCTCTGTTCGAGCGAAAATGAGCGGCATCAAATTGAATAGAAAAACACAGTTTCACCAAACAAAGTAACTTTTGGGACAATGTTCAATGTGGAGCCAAAACAAACAATTTCTTTGCAACAGCCATTGTTGGCGACAGATTGTCTGCAATATTTCTGGCTTACACAACCAGTCCGCTTCGACTTTTAAAAAAGTAGTATATTAAAAGAACATGTGGAGTGTGCAATGTCACATAGTTCGCTTTAACCTTGGAAATCATGTTCTGCACGCATAAAAACAGAGCTTCTCATAGGCCACTGACGGAAACTTGATGTATTTTTGGAAACAGAGTGTTAAACAGACACAAAAATATATCAGAAAATACAAGGCAACCAATGAATATATACTTCTGGTTACTGTGGATAGGCTAGAATAAAGGAAAGAACACGTCTTGTTTGTTCTGAACAATATCGGCAATTCAGGGTAGCAGAATATCAACACAACCACTGTCCGTCACGTTCACACTGTCTAAGGAATAAATTATGTCACTCACAACATCATTGCGATCGTCAGGAACCAGATCATGGAGCGATCATATATAAAACTTTATTTCCGACGAATGCCCCTGTACAGCAAATTACTTGGGATGATGAACTATTTTCTCATACTCCAAACATGCTCATTTATTTCATATTTAAAGGACTATAATTCAAAGTGATTTAAAAGGAGGAAATCAATGATTTATTAAATTGAATGCTGACTACAGACTTCATTAACACTCTTCCTGTAACGCAAGATCCTCACAAAACCGCGAGATTGTTCAATCACATCAATACGCACATAGTAGGACAATTTTCTTTGCTGTTTATGATTACAGACAGATTGAACCAAAGTAGAGCAAAATGAAAATAAGTGTACTGACCATGAATATTGGAAAACAACCCTTCAGGGTCTTGTGGATCATGACATGCACTATATAGATAGTCGTTGGTGTAATATTCGGCTTCATTAATGGAAGGAATGGATCCAGTAACTAAAATTCAATGAAAGAGATCATCAAGGTATTTGTTTGGTATTTTTCTTGTTTTTGTAATGAACACATCATTAAATCATCGCGTCAATGACTGTATCATCTTTACCTTAAATGGCATAATCGTTGAATACCGTTCAATAGAAAGTGAAAAGGAAGATGCGTGTTCCGCCTTCAATTGCTAATGAAACAATCGATATGTGTTTATGGAATCGATTTTATTGCTAATTCGTGTGTGTATTGCTCTTGTTAACGCTTTCATTGACGGATGAAGGTGACTAAGACAAGCCTGCTGGAGGAGAATGAGGAAATATGTAGATAGAAAGACAGATAGATTGATAAAGTAATACAATGCAAAGGTATTTATCTCGGCCTTCCTTTAAGTGGGGACAGTTAATGTTATCGGTTACAGTTCAGTCGATATATTAAGCAAAAATAAAATCAGCTGAAGTGACTAAAGTCGTCATCCAATTAGCAGAACATTTTTATAGGGAAAAATAGTTCAAGTTCCTAGTTAAGTGTCTTCGTACAAGAATGTGAGTAGGTACGTCCTTGGAAAGTTTGGTAGAGTGAGCCATAGTTCGTGGTGGGTGAAGTATTGGAGAGGATAGTCAGCGACATAATTTACCTGCTTAAACCACACTCAGAGTATCACGCTCAGTTCTGGTCAGCTCATTTTAGAAAGGTATGAATCCTCAGAGATAGTGTAGAAGAGATTGAACACAATGATTCCCGAACTAGGGGCAACAATTTATAATTATAGATTGTTCGAGCTGGACCTTTCCTCCTTAGAGGCTTTTCCCAGATCGGAAGTGGCTAATATGAGGAAGCTACCTTTAACCTGATTCGAAGAAAGAACGCAGTGTTGTCAGTGGTAATTTTGCTAGATAGATAGGGGTGAAAGCGTGGAACGCCCTTTCGCGCTGGTATTGGAGATAGATATATTAGGGCCATTTAAGAAACTTTTATGTGGCCACATGTGGTCCATTGCTTTATGTGGAAGCAACTAAAGAATGTGTAGGAAGGGAGAGCAAAATTGATCGCATGTAAGTTAACAGGTCGGCACAACACCGTGAGCATAAAGAACCGTACTGTGCCATATTGCTCGATGTTCAATGTTCTCCGTTCTGCATTCTACTGGCGAACAGAGAAAAGTTTAGAATTCGGAATTGCTGAGAAAAGTGCGAGTTATTTCAGGAAAGAAGAAAGGGAATGCCTCTAATACTCTGAAATATTGGAGACTATATCAGCAGATGCTGGCAGAGTATGCTTCAGATTTCTATTATCCATTGAGCTTCCGTACGTTGATCGTGAGTAATATCATACCACTCCAGACTCCACACTCAGACAGCTGATACCTGGTTCTCAGCATCCTTCATAATTCATATCTATTGTGCCGTCGAACAATCTATATGGCTTTTCATCATCTACTTACCGCATCTACTTATGTCCTCGAAGCTTCTGACTTAATTTCTCACGTGCCATAAGGTTTCCTTTCCCCTCATCCGGTCTCGCCTATCACCTGCCAACCTGTACTCCTTCCCCATGCTCCATCTCCTTATTTTGGCTTCTGTAACTCCTTTACAGAGCTAATAAAGTGTTTTGGTTCGAAACGTTGACAGTTCATTCTCCACCATAGGTGCACCTTGATCTGCTGAGTTCCAGTAGAACATTGTGTGCTTTGCTCAAGATTTTCAGCATCCGCAGAATCTCTTGTGTTTATTGTATAACATCACACTATTATTTTTCTTGTTACAATTTCATTTCTGAAGTTCCTATACAGGCGCGTGTGTGTGTGTGTGTGTGTGTGTATGTGTGTGTGTGTGTATGTGTGTGTGTGTGTGTGTGTGTGTGTGTGTTATTATTATTGCTTGATTTTGTTACCAATATTGGATGAATTGAGACGGTATCAATTTGTGCATAGCGGATTCCCTGTCATACTACACACCTGAACCTTGCATCTCAGTAAATTTCTTGAATGGTGGAATATTCTCAATTTCCTCGTAAATTGCTTGGTAAAAGTCAACAGGTGATCCATAGCCACTCATTAGTGCATCTAATAAAGAGAGAGTGGGGATGAACATCAGCATAAACGAATTGTACACGAACATTATGCTTAAACTAAAATTAATTAAAATGATCTTAGTCAAGGTGAAGAGTTAGTGAACGTGATTGTTGAATCGACCGATGTGTGGATGATGCCTCTGGCCAATCAACCGAATAAATTTGGCATCAGAAAGATGAAAGGAAGGGTACAGAATAATGAGCATATTTCCGATTATTGTTTAATAGTGAATACACATCACATTTGAATCGATGACAAGTTTAATATTATGATTAGATAGATGCGAATGCCATCATTAATGGTAGTGGATGAAGACAGGATGGAAATTTAGAGGTCACTCCAGAACATAACAGAAAAAGCCTGGCTGTGTCGAAGAAATATAAAAGCATCGTGAATATGGAATGATGAAATGATAAGATGATGAAGAATGGGGAAAATGCTTCCTCTTACTTCGATTGGGAGAACCGTATCAGAATATTCGAGGATACAGAGCAGATTCTTGAAATTTATACTTCCAGGTGTTCAGAGCATGGATGTATTACAGTGAGATACACAATAAGGTAGCTACTTAACAAATCAGATTTAACCATTTTCCATTACTACATAATGAAAATTTATCATAACTCCACGATCACTAAGGGCCAGTGAAAACCACCATTACAAATGTCCCACGGAAGGCAAATAAATTCCCAACAAAAGCGATGAAAACATATTTAAGTTTAGTCATGTTTGCACAAAGATCATGTTTTGGGAAAACTCAAAAAAACTGAAAACGTCACAATAAAACGTCGATGTAAAGATTGGCCCTCACCACTGATTGCTGACCGTCTCCTTGCTATCGTCACCAGTATCAATAACTCAATGATGAATACAGATCCAAGGGTTATGCAGACAGTGACCATGATGGATGGGGTCCAGTTTCCAAAATCTTAAAACGAAAAGTAAAAACATGTATTTCGATAAACACGAAACAAACACTATACATCCAATGCAACGAAATTTTGAGCGATCTTTAATGAACTTAATCATACATTCAGTTATCACGATTTTTAATAGTTATATCCCTATGTATTTCATGACAGAAAGAGCGGAGCGGAGACACAAAGACTATTTCACAATAAAGCCTGATATGTCAAAAGTATTTCCCAGCACAATAAACCTTCTCTCCTTCACCTGGTATCAGATCAGGATAAACACCTCAAGTAACGTCGTGTTCAAATTCCATTTCCCCGCACATTGCTGGATTGAAACAGCAAGAAGGAAGGTGAGTTTAATTATAAGAAAACATTTCCAGGAAAAAAAAATATTCCATCGTACTTATCCTTGCATTTCTTGTTAACCGCCTCTAATCAGCACAGAGAGATTTAGCTAGTAATGGTACACGGTTAAGTGTACACTCAATGAATTCAGAAAATATTGGAAAGCTGCCGAATATTATCACTGACACTCTGATTGTAACCAGCAGCTGCGGAATTATTTTCATTCCAATTATGTACTTATACGCCAGGCCCACATAGCGAGGTTGGTCTTTATGAAGGCAGAGCAATACTGAGGAAATGGGATCTTATACCCTTACTATTTCTTCCTGCACGGGTGCATGCAGGGTCCAAAAATAAGACTGAGCACTTGCACTGTTACAAATCGTCACCAAATCTCGAATACTATTTCGGGTCCGACATATTATTCAACTATATTGTCGTTGAGCACACATTATATGCAGCGCCTTCGCAGGATAACTAAATAATCATCAGACCATGCTCCCTTCTCACTGATGCGATGTACCGGAGCCTTGGGTCCTCACAACTGGGCTCAGAAATAATTATTACCTCTCAACCACCATGCTCCTGATAGGGTGCATAACTTCAATTATTCCAGTGGTAAACTGATTCCACAACCTATAATTTATTTCAAGGGTTACATAACTCTTGTTCTCAGCATTAATTTTTACTGATCAACTTGTTGATATTTTTTTCTGATTTTGCATTTGCGTACTTAGTTGCTTTTTGCTATTTGTTATTTTTCCGCGCTTGTTTCTGAGTAGTTCTTTAAAGTTTCTGTTGCGTTTCTATACATGTACAGTGAATGCCGTAAGAAAACGAATCTCAAGGCAGTATATGACGATATATGGATATTTGGTAACAAATTTCCTTTGAACTTTAATATTTAGTATCTGCAAACACCAAAACTTTCTCAAGAGTATTGGACGAGCAACTAATTGATTCACAGAAAATGTCTGACCGGGAGTGGAGATCATGTTTTTAACAATTCTGCATATTCCTGCTTAAAATATTTGAGAAGACGATCAGGATCCCATACAGTTTCTAAAGTGTCTATTGTGAACTCAGCAATTAGGAAATACGAATAATCAATTCTTGATATCTGCAGCATAGATGCAAAATGTAAGCGTCAAAATCCATACCTGAATTGTTGCGTTCAGTAGGAGTCACTCCGGAACCTGTGTACATATTGCAAAGAAGTTTCAGAAAACGCATCTCTATTGGTGTTTATATTGGATATTTCTCATTCTAAAATTAACAAATCATTTGAAGAGAAATTGGAAATGTCAGACAAAGCACAGAGCATACCAGAACAAAGAACGATGACATCTTCTTTGTGATCACAGTCGTGTTGACCAAATGATGAGGAACGACAGCTGGACAGAAAAGGTTCACTTCCCGTGCATTTTACTTCATCAAGCCAGACAGGACCGGCTGCCTGGGTCATTTTAACATCTTCTGGAGCCCAGAGAGCAAGGCCACACCTTAGCTGTCTGCAGACGACATTGGCATCAGCCAGATCCCAAGAGTCGTCACACACCGTGCCCCAGCTGTCATTAAACCAGACCTCAAGCTTTCCGGAGCAGTTGTGATTGCCGTTAACAAGACGCAATGGAACATCTAGGCATGAAACAATAAAATTGAGATTTATTTAATAATTAGTCTGGGAATCTGAAGTTCGTCAGAGAGAAAATAGAACTAATTATAGAACGCAAGGGCAGGCACCTCGGCCCACCATTTCTTTATCCAACACTGCCAAATTATACCACCTCTCTTCTGCCTCACATAATCGATATCGCTCAAATATTTACACTTGCCTACTCCAGCTGAAAGCCTTTTAATCACGATAACTGTAAATATTTCTATTATCACTCCTCAAAACCTGCTCCAAGCAATATCATTCTCAATTTACGAATAAAGGTTTTCCTCAACCACTTCATTTAAGCCGTCATCTGTCACCTTAAGTACGTCCATTAATATTTGATTTTTTTTTTACAATGGTTCAGACTCTCTACCTGGCCTGTCTCACCTAATGATACGTATCTATTAGGACTCATTTTAGGTGCAGAATGAGCCCCAAGTGTTTCCATTCCTTCTTATCCAGGCAGACTCTGAGTAAATCTCTTTTATAAACCCCACATGCTTCTTGAAATGCGACGAATGGAAATATAAATGATATGAAATCATTGCTTTTCATATCCACAAATAGTTTATGAAGTCCATTCATTGTTGAACGAACAGGCAACATATCTTATTCTTATCATTAGTGTCCGATTAATGAAGGCATTACGTCACAGACCTTGCTCTTCAACTCATACTTCATCATGAAATGCTCAAAGACATGATGAAGGACAAAACCAATTTCACTGTCAGCCAGTTTGTTTTTTGTCTTCAGTTCATACCGGCGAAACAAAATACACTCGAATACAGCTCATGCACATCTTTCAACTCCAACCATAAATTGTGGGCGTTATATATACGTCGTCCTATGTTCTCTCCAGTTAACCACTTGTGTTATTTTGGTTAAGTAATACAGAATGCCTTGCTCTCTCATTTTCTCATATTTCCAACGAAATAGATATCTTTTATCTATTGATCGTAGCCTTTATTCATCTTTCTATATTGCCCAATAACCCGACCGTCTTTATGTATCCTGCGGTTTAGATATATTTACTTCATTTGTTTTATCCAAATCAACAATGTCTCTCGCCTTTGACTATCTCCATACTTTCCCTCGTTCACTTCCCTCCTTCCAAGGTAATACCGATTCCCAAGTCCGTCCAGCTGGTCAGAAGACAATTCCTGCATATCATTTATAATCTTGCCTGATAACAAATGTTCCCGAGGAATTCCAATTAACTCCCTCTATCTTCTGTCTGGACATGGAATTCGTCACAATTCACTCCCCTTTGGCAGTGCTCAACAGAGTCGTGGGAAACCAGGATTCTGGTCAATGCGCGCCCAATTTCGTAGAGGGCAAGAGGAACGAAATTTATTTTTCTGATAGCGGCATTAATACAAGGTTTTCTGATTTCAGCAAAGAAGTTTTCGAATTCGTCACCTTTTAAAGGGAAAGAGGAGAATGCGTTTTCTTGCAAGCAGCCTCTTTCAGTGATTCCTTCCGTCATATTGGTTTCTGTTGACAAAATAAATATTTTGACGAATTTATACATAAATATGTAAAACGTAAATAGATATAAGACTGTCTTATTTACCTTCGCAAGCAACTCCTGCATCCTCAGTATGGTCACACTGGTGTTTTCCCCACGGTTGCGACTGACACTGCCAAAGGGTCGATTCGTGTGAAGTACATTCAATCTCATCCAACCATATAGGTCCACGTCCCTTTCCAAATTGATATGAGCCAGGATAAATATTATTCATTGGTCCACATTTCATTTGTTTGCAAATCACTTCTGCAGACTTGCCATAAAGGTTCGTGGAACAGACTGTTCCCCAGGTCCCGTTGTACCACACTTCAATTCGTCCTTTGCATCGACTACCTCCGTCCTGCAGGCGCAACTTTTTGTGCTCTGATAAGGATGCATTTGAAGACAAAAGTTGTCGCAAAATTAGCATACAATGGGAAACGCGTTTTTTTCTACTTCTGCAACAGAGATTAGCCGTGTGTGTGTGTGTGTGTGTGTGTGTGTGTGTGTGTGTGTGTAGAACAAAGATAAAAAAATAAAATGAGCACATTCAGTAGGAAGTTATTGATTAGCAAAATTAAACGAACCCAGGAAGCACGGAGTGATATATTGTGCTGAATTACTGAAAGGAGGGTACGGGTTAGTGACGGAAAATTGAGGAATAGAAGATCGAGCGTCTGATACTGGAATCTTATCGGATTCACCAACAATTGAGAATGGTAAATATTTGAATTCATTTAAGGAAGAAGTACGAAGAGCAGGGAGAATCTGTCCATCCCCTGTCCTTAACGAAAAGTATGAATTGAGACATTGGAAATATGTTGACCGACAGAAACCGCCACTTGCTCTTCAGGGCAAAAAAAACGTGGTTAAATGTTTTGACTGTCCCTCAGTACCTCATTCTTAAGACCGCACCTACTAAATCCAGACTAGTAACAGACTGTGATGAAATAAAGGCGGCGAAATTACAATATTATTTTCATTCATTCTATCCCCCGATTCGATAAGAGTGTTTGAAACTGATTTTAGGATTTATTTGTGTGTATATATATATATATATATATATATATAAAATATATATTCCAGGCATTATCTTCGGAGATTCTAATGTAATCACCTACACTATTTAATCGCATGCAAATCACCTGTGTTTTGAATTCGGAAAAGCTGACCTCACATTAGCTTCTGGCTTTTTGCCACTTCATTTAGCCACAGCTACTCTGATTGTGTTATCTGTCTTTTATTCCTTTCTGCGACAATACAACTCAATAGAATATTCGTCTTCTCTGGACACACTACAGCCTTCTAGTCTCGGTATCAAATTTCTACCGTTGGCTCTTTTAGTTGATTTTGTTTACAGATATTATTTTACTCCTGACTTTTTCCCCAATTAATTCAGTAAGTGAGAAGGAGAGGTAAAGAAACATGGGGAAAAAGAAACAATGGGAATTGAAAAACAATGCTATGTTTTTGCATCTTTTTTTTTGGGATTTTATTATACGGAATTTACATCGATCCGATTTGATAAATTGTATTATTCTGTCTCTCCTGATTTGGACTGCTATGTTATTTCTAGTCACTAGATGGCCCTGCTTACTCGCATGTTCACAGCAACTTACTACTGCTTTGCTAAGTAATTGAATTTCATCATGAGATCGGGTATTTAAGAATCGCTTGCATATTTTAGTCTGAAACGCTTTGCTACGGGTCGAAGGAATTTGGATCAATATTTGAATCTATCTTTTGTAAGAACGCCTAGCAGTATTTTTTTTTTTTTTCACAGCTCCTCGAGTAGTGTAACGAGTTGGTGAACAGTCAGTCAACCATCAAACTACACCGATACATAGACTGGAGATTATTTATTTGCCTCGCTTGAGTAAAGAAAACGGGGAAGCACTTGAGCGACGGCAGAAGAATTATCAGGCAGAATCAATACTGAAATCAGGATGATTAATGTTATGACATTAGTAATGGGAAATATAAACATTCCAGATACATAGGGAATAAGTTTATTGCTTCTGCGTACGTGTGCTCCACGCATTATCAACATTTAGACAGTTCATTCTGGCCCAATCGTCTCCTGTCCAGTTTTACATTATTTATTACATCTCCGTAGTCATGGCGTGCTGCACAGACAAAGAAAAGTAAATTTAAAGAAAATTGAAATGTTCTTTACCAGAGCATGTCAATGTCACAGCTTCTTTTTGACTGCAGTCATGTTCGGCCCATGGTGCTGATGGACATTCCCAGAGAAATGTTTCGTTACCCGAGCATCTCACTTCATCTAACCAAACTGGGGGAGGGCGTCTTCCGCAGTAACCGTGAGTTTTATACTCCAAAGCATATCCACAACCCAGTTGTCTGCAGACCACGTTAGCGTCGACCAGATCCCAGGAGTCGTCACAAACCATGCCCCAAGATCCACGGTAATAAACCTCTAGCTGACCAGCACATGGATCTTCACTTCCGGAGAGTCGTAACTGCAAGTGGCCTATCGAACAGTAATATGGAAAGTAAATCAATACATTGGAAAGTAGAAACATCACCGGCTTGTCGTTTCTAAAGATGATTCTGGGATTATTATTATTGCTCTTAAGAAGAGCTGTGCCACGTTGTAACAATTATTCCAGAACTTGAAAATGTTTGAAATCCAAGTATAAAATGTAAAAGTTTGGATGAATACAACATATGAAGAAACGCAGAGTTGCTTCTATCATTAAGGACGGAACTCAGAGGCTGGTAGTTGGACGTTTTCCCACATCTGCTGCTATTCCATTTTCCTGCCTTTCGCACAAACGAGGAAACTACAAGCGAGTTAGCCGGATCTCAGTGTTTGTAAATGTATTGGGATCTATTATCAATGAGAATGCAGAAGACAAACACATGTCTGACAAATGTACTTGCCTGACAAATCTGTTGGAATTATTTGAAGAAATAATAAGTAGGATCGACAGAGGAGAAGCGGTTGATTTTGCGGTACTTGGATCTTCAAACGGCCATCGTCAACCTGCCGCACATGTGGCTGCTTAACGAGTTAGAGCCCGTGGTATTAAAGGAAATATTCTAGGATGGACAGAGCAGTCGCTGATTGGCAGTAGGCAAAGATCGGGAATGAAGGGAGCCTTTTCCCGTTGGCCGCCGGTGACACGTGGTGTTTTTAGTGGTCTGTGATTGGACCAATTCTTTTTACGTTATGCGTCAATGATTTGGATGATTGTGTTGATGAATTTGCTCAGAGGTTTGCAGACAATATGAAGGTAGCTTGAGGGACAGTTAGATTTGTGGAGGTGATACGATACAGAAATACAAATATAGATTAGGAGAGTGGACAAAAATGACAGATGCAATACAGTTCTGGGTAGTGTATGGTCATGCACTTTGGTAGAAAAAAAAAGGTTTGACTGTTTCCTAACTGGAGAGAAAATACAAAAAGAAAAGAAGCGCAGAAGGGCTTGGGAGCCCCTGTACAGGATTCTCCAGACGACAGTTTACTGGTGTGAGCCGGTGGATAACAAGACAAGTGCAATGGATGTAATTTTGGGACTATGTGAAGCACTGGTGAGACCTCACAAGTAGTAATCAGTGCAATTTTGGGCCCCTTATCTTAGATTGGATCTGCTGAACAAGGAGGGCGTCAAAGGAGGTTCACTAGAATGTCTTTTCATAAGAAGACCGTTTGATGGCTCTGGGTTGTGTTCACCAAAATTCAGAATAAATACCATGCCGAATCTTCGAAATTAGATTAGATTAGATTAGTTTCAATTTTATTGTCATTGTGCCGAGTACAGATACAAAGCCAATGAAATGCATTCAGCATTTCACCTGAAATGCAAAGAATAGCGTTATTTACAAAATAACTGCGGGAGCGGAGGCTCCTGTAGCGCCTACCGGTTGGGAGGAGAGCGATAAGTCCATGGTTGGGGTGAGATGCATCCTTGATAATGTTTTTCGCCCTGCCCAGGCAGCGTTCATTGCCGATGTTCTCAACAGTGAGCAATTGCGTGCCGATAATCCGCTGGGCAGTTTTGACCACACGCTGGAACGCTTTGCAGTCCGATACACAAATCTCTTAAGAATCTCTGGACTCCGCTGTGCTTTCGCTATAATTGCAGATCTGTGTTGAGTCTAGGACAGGTCGTCAGGTAATTGAAATTGCTGACCTTCTCCTCATCTGATGCGCCGTTGAGGCCTGACCCATGGACCGGTGGTTTCCTCCACCTGAACTCAATACCTCCTCTTTGTCATGCTGACTTTGAGAAAGTGGTTGGTGCTGTGACACCGCTCCTCAGGATGTTTAATATCCCTTCAAAATGCTATTGTGTCATCAAATTTGTCAGTGGTGTCGTCAGCAAATCTGAGTATGGCAGAGGTGCTGTACTTTGTCATACAGTGTAACGCGAAGGAAACACGGAGCTGCGCTCGCAACCATTTGGAGAACCTGTGCTGATGGAGATTTTGGAGTAGATGTTTTTGCCATTGGGAACAAATTGACCGGGTCTGCAGTCCAGGATGCAATTGTATAAGTAGTTATTGAGGTACAGACTTCGAGTTTTTGATCAGTTTTAAGGGGATGGTGGCATTTTATGCTGAGCTGCAGTGAAGAAACAACCCTGCAATGTGTGTATCTTTGCTGTCCAGATAATCCTGGATAGTATGAAGAGCCAGTGAGCTGACCTCTTTAGTGGACCTATTGCTCCGGTAGGAAAATTTGGGCCGGACAAGTCTCCTCTGAGGCAGAAGTTGATATGTCCCATTAGCAAATTCTTAAAACACTTCCTCATTGTTGCTGCCATTGTAACTGACAGATAGTTATTCAGGCAGATCATCAGGTTCTCCTAAGAAACCAGTATGTGAAGTATACTTGAAGTTGGTGGCCACATCAGACTGCCGAAGCAAGATGCGAAAGAGCACGATAGGCAGTTGATCAGCTCAGTTCTGAACTGGTTGGCCAGCCATCCCTTCTGGGCCGTATGCTTTTGGTGAGTTTACCCTCATGAACGCTAATTGCATGTCAGCCTCACAGTCTTGAATCACAGAATTATCGGGGGCTCCGGGAATACTTGATGGCTCGCCCATGTTTTGACAGTCAAAGCGGGCATAAAGTGGATTGAACCCATCTGGAAGCGAAGCTTTTTTCCACTACGTCGCTTGATTTTACACTGTGCAAACCCGTCCAAAATGGTCGAGCTTGCTTCATGGATTTCAGCAAGGCATTTAAAAAAGTACACGATGAAAGGTTTAATGAGAAAATAAGGAGACAGGGGATCCAAGGGGACATTGCTTTGTGGATTCAGTGACCAGCGGGGTGCCTCAGGGATCTGTTGGACCCCTACTCTTCGTGAATCTTATAAATGCTCTGAACGAGGAATTGGCGGGATAGGTTAGTAATATTGCTAATGACACAAAAGTTGGGAGTGTTGTGGATAGTGTGAAGGGTTGTACAGCGGTACATTGATAGGATGTAAAACTGGGCTGAGAAGTGGCAGATGGAGTTAAACCTAGATCAATGTGAGATGGTTCATTTTGGGGGGTAGATCGAATACAATAGCAGAATATAGTAGTAATGGGAGACTATCGGCAGGGCGGAGTATCAGAGGGATCTTGGGGTCCGAGTCCATTAGACAATCAGGGTGCTGGGCAGTTTGACTCTGTGGTTAAGTAAGATTACGGTGCATTGGCCTTCATAAATCGTAGGACTGAGTTTGGGAGCCGACAGGTAATGTTGCAGCTATATAGGAACCTGATCAGACCCCTCTTGAAGTACTGTGCTCAGTTCTGGTCGCCTCACTACAGGAAACATGTGAAAAGCATAGAAAGGGTGCAGATGAGACTTACAAGGATGTTGCCTGGGCTAGTTACAGAGGAGATGACATGGGTAAGTAGTTTTTTTTTTTTTTTTTAACGCAGAGAATGGTGAGTGTTTGGAATCGGCTGCCGGCGACGGTGGTGGAGACGAAAATGATAGGGCCTTTTAAGAGACTCCTGGACAGGTGCATGGAGCTCAGGAAAATAGAGGGCTATAGGTAAATCGAGGAAATTTCTAGGGTAAGGACATTTTCGGCACTGCTTTGTGGGTCGAAGCAGCTGTTATTATGCTGTTGCTTTTCTATGTTTCTATGTTTCTATGGTTCATGCTAAGTGTGGAAATCCCCTTCACCTTTTACATTTCTTCCTGCATAAAGTACCACGGCCACCTGTAACTTTCTTGCTCACCGGTCTTGTATGCCTCTTATCCGGTCCTCGCCAGATTGCAAATCTAATGTTTCATTTAATTTTTCGTTTTGCGAAAGATTCTGAGTGATTCTGTACGTCCACACTCATCTATAATTAATTATGTGAAGTATGTGAGAACCTCGGTGTTTTCATTCAGATACATAGATATGTTCTTCAACTCTGCTCAGTCCTCCGAAGAGAAGCATCCTGTAGCCGTCGCTTTTGCCCTCCCCGACGTCCCCTTTGCTGTCCAAATATATAGAGCTTGTCTGCTCGTCTGCAGGTACGATAAGGGCGACCACGAAATCAGATTTACCGAAATCCGGTCTGCTCATGGAGCGACAGTTTTCTTCAGTTATATATCCGAATACATAAATTACACGAATGACAAATTAAGAATTGCTCAGGTGGAACGGAGGAATGTTCTGGCGGCGATGACAGCAGATGAGAAAAGGCTGAAATTTCTGGGCAGGACAGCCAGGATAGATATATCACACAAAGGAACAACTACTCAATTGGCAGGAGTAGGCAACTGTGTCTGGCAAAAAGAAGTTATGGACTGCATAAAATCCAAGGAAATGCTATATGAAGTAGAAAAATTGAGTCGGAAATTGGATGATATTAGGGGGTATGGAGGGAAGGCTGGGGCGGGGTTCTGAATTGGATGATCAGCCATGATCATAATAAATGGCGGTGCAGGCTCGAAGGGCCGAATGGCCTACTCCTGCACCTATTTTCTATGTATGTTTCTATGTATGATTCGGAACTCTTAAATTCCAACAGAAGGCATCCAAAAAAGCTTGAAATATGAGCGCAGACTAGCCAGTAATATGAAAAAAATGGATACCGCAAGTTGTGCTTTCTTCAGTTGTATGAAGAAGGAAAGGGAGCTGAACGCTCGTATTAGACCACGGGAAAATGACGCTGATGAGCTGGGAATTTGAGATAAAAATTGGCAGATGAGCTTAATATGTACTTTACATCTGGGGTGCAATGTGAAGGCACCAGCTGTGTGCTAGTAACCTGTGAATATCAGTTCGCAGGAGAGAGTGTCATTTCAAAGGAAAAATGCTTGGCAAACTCAAAGGTCTGACGTCACCTGGACCAAATGGACTAAATCCCGGAATTCGGAGAGAGGTTGCAGAAGAGATAATACATGCTTTGGTCGTGACCTTTCAAGAATCACTTCACCTTATATATATATTAATAATTTAGACGAGGGAATTAAATGCAGCACCTCTAAGTTTGCGGATGACACGAAGCTGGGCGGCAGTGTTAGCTGTGAGGAGGATGCTAAGAGGATGCAGGGTGACTTGGATTGGTTACGTGAGTGGGCAAATTCATGGCAGATGCAATTTAATGTGGATAAATGTGAGGTTATCCACTTTGGTGGCAAGAACAGGAAAACAGAATATTATCTGAATGGTGGCCGATTACGAAAAGGGGAGGTGCAACGAGACCTGGGTGTCATTATACACCAGTCATTGAAAGTGGGCATGCAGGTACAGCAGGCGGTGAAAAAGGCGAATGGTATGCTGGCATTTATAGCCAGAGGATTCGAGTACAGGAGCAGGGAGGTACTACTGCAGTTGTACAAGGCCTTGGTGAGACCACACCTGGAGTATTGTGTGCAGTTTTGGTCCCCTAATCTGAGGAAAGACATCCTTGCCATAGAGGGAGTACAAAGAAGGTTCACCAGATTGATTCCTGGGATGGCAGGACTTTCATATGAAGAAAGACTGGATGAACTGGGCTTGTACTCGTTGGAATTTAGAAGATTGAGGGGGGATCTGATTGAAACGTATAAGATCCTAAAGGGATTGGACAGGCTAGATGCAGGAAGATTGTTCCCGATGTTGGGGAAGTCCAGAACGAGGGGTCACAGTTTGAGGATAAAGGGGAAGCCTTTTAGGACCGAGATGAGGAAAAACTTCTTCACTCAGAGAGTGGTGAATCTGTGGAATTCTCTACCACAGGAAATAGTTGAGGGCAGTTCATTGGCTATATTTAAGAGGGAGTTAGATATGGTCCTTGTCACTAAAGGGATCGGGGGTAAGAAGAGAAAGCATTTCTGAGTTGAATGATCAGCCATGATCATACTGAATGGCGGTGCAGGCTTGAATGGCCGGTTGGCCTTCTCCTGCACCTATTTTCTATGTAAAGTATCTGCCTTGGTAAGGTCCTGGAGGATGGGAAGATTGCAAGTATCACTCTGAGAAGGGAGGAAGGCAAAGGAAAGAGAATTATAGTCCAGTTTACCGATCGTCAGTGGTTGGAAAGTGTTGGATTCTGTTATAAGTGATGGTGTTCCCAGAAAATCTACGGAATATAACAGACAATTAATCTTGATTTAATATCACAAAATCGATCTCTCCTCGACACTCCAGGCGACTAGACATACTGATGCAGAGAAAAAAAAATATTACATGAAAAATGGTATTAGTGCACGGACAAAAATATCACCAAACTACTTCATTAAGAGATGTAGCGAAAAATATTAGAAGTAAAATACAATTATTTCCGTCGTATTTGAGCATTTATTTGAGTCCTTATCCCTAATCGTTCGGATCAGAAATAATGCCAGGCGTCAGTTCCATCGCCTCGTTTTACACTTCTTCGCAAATTTCCTCTCTCAAATTCCCCCTCCAGAATCCCTTCCTTGCGCAACTGAATGCTCAATTTCCTCTTTTTAGAACACAGAACAGAGACAATAGCTGTGCCTAGCATGTAGCCTATTCTATAAACTGCCTATAAATGCCCTAACACATAGCACTCTATTTTTCTAAACTTAATGTACCTATCTAAGAGTCTCTTAAAAGACCCTATTTTATCCGCATCCGGCAGTGCATTTCATGCATCCATAACACTCTGTAAAAAACTTACCCCTTCCATCCCCTCTGTATCTACTTCCAAAGAACCTTAAAACAATACCCGGTTGTAGTACAATTTAACTCCGAACAAATGACCCAAAATATATTTCCTAAAATCTTTGTATACACCTCTATCAGGTCACCTCTCATCCCCTGTCACTCCAAGAAGAAAAAGCCGAGCTCACGCAACCTATTCACACAGGGCACAGTCTCCAATCCAGGCAAAACCCTCGTAAATCTCCTCTGCACTCTGTCGATAGTTTCCGCATTTTCTCTGCAGTGTGGTGACCAGAACTTAACAGAATAGACCAAGCGGGGTCTGGCCAAGCTGTAACAGTACCCCACGGCTCTTGATTGTGCCATCGCTTTAACTTAAATCATCATATTTTCAGTCCTAAATGGAAGTCTGATTTTGAAAAGGATAAACTAGGAGACTAGCAATAATACGGAGGGAATAAGCAAGGGCGGGGGGGGGGGGGGGGGATGTCAGAGAGAGAGAGAGCGAGAGAGAGAGAGAGAGAGAGAGAGAGGAGAAGGCAGGTAGAACTCCCAGTATTTAATTGTAATCAATAGCAAAATTGTCGAATGCCAGGAAGATCCCTTTCAGTATATATCCTAAATTATGAATAAATCGTTGAAAGCCTATGCAGTAAATTCGTAGTTCCAGCGAAGCAGAATTAATTTTGCACATTTTGCCCGGGTAAATGCGTTTTTATTCATCGTGTTCAATTTTCTATGCACCTTCCCAACTTGTACTAGCTAGTAGGTTAATTGATTACAATAAATTCGCTCGTATGTTTTAGGAGCGGAGCTGCCGTAGGAGGTGTGGTTGGGTAAATAAATTGGAAGCCCTGCAAGAGGGATATGATTGATAACGCCGATTTGATGAGACAAATGGAGATATAAATACCTGCAAGTCTCAGTATTTCTAAATTTATCTCTCTAAATAATTAATAGCCACACGATATTAAAAATTACAATTTCCACTTTTTCATGCTATTCACCTGAACACAGGACGCCAACGCCGATGAAGTCAGAGGAAGACCGATTGAATATGGATGTCCTGCAATTTTGGAGATGAGATTCGCTTCCTTCACACTGAAGGTCCGTCACCCACACGGGCCCTTCTTTCCCTCTGTACCCCGAGGCGATGTAGGAGGATGTGGCCACACCGCAATGCAGTTGCTTACAGACGACGTTGGCTTCATTGATAGTCCAAAAGTTATCCTGTATTCTGCTCCATCTGCCATTATCATAAACCTCCACCTGGCCGTCGCAGCGGCTTCCCCCTTCGGTCAGCCGCAGAGACCAAATTTCATCTACAATGTGGGTGAGATTGTGTAAAACAATTAATAATTACTCAATGTATCCCAGATACTTTCAGCTATTAGCGGCAAATATTAGTTTATACACTGATTTCCTACAAGGCATCATCCCAAAAGCCATTTAACATCTCTTCTCCCTCCGCAGGATAAAAAAAGACACACACGTTGCGGTCCCAGGCATTATTCTTGCTCGCCGAACATAAAGAGAGCCATTTAAAGTTTTATTATAATTCATTGTTCTTTTTCAACTGTTTATAATATGACTTAACTCACCTGCAAATATTACATCTTTATTTTGGCAGATTTTAAAATGGTACAAAAATTACTATCATGAAACACCAATTGACATAATTCTCTGCACTTTCCAATAATTTCTCCTCAAATTTTAGTTTTATTCACTGTGTACTCAAGGTCTGTGTATCCAAAATAAAACAGTCCAAATTGCAAACGCAGACTGTTGCCACAAAAATTTAGATTCGTGACATAGTTTTGCCAGAAAACTTTGGATACATTCGATTGTTTCCTTTTCCTTTTTTTGTCTCCGTTATGGATATCTCTACGACCAAAGAAAGGTTTCATTCAGACTAATGTTTCAACAACTCACCGGTGCAGATCAGGCTGGCGTCATTTCCATGCGAACAGCTGATCCGACTCCACGCTGAGACTTGGCAATCAGCTAGTCGGGACTCATTGCCCAAACAAAGGTAGTTATCTTTCCACACTGGCCCGTTCCCTGTGCCAAAGTATGCATCTCTGGGAGTTTCCTTTACTGCACCACACTGCAGCTGTTCACAGACCACGGCAGCATCTTCCAATCTGAAGTATTCATCACAAAGTGTTCCCCACTGGTCCCCGTGCTGAATTTCCACCCGGCCAGAACATCTGCTGTCCCCATCAACGAGTCGTGCTACAGGATTCCCTGTTGTATTAATAATTGAATTCAGTTAATTAATCTCAACATAAACTAATTAAAAGAACTTGCACAGGATCGGACCGCTATCCAGAGCACCTGCTCGGCAGAGCTTCGCGAAAGTAAGCGTATGGCACAATGCAGACCGGTATTTCTTTTTTTATCTGATTGACACACAATCATTTTTTACAATGCATTTTTTTAATTGTTGTGAATAATCTGCATACACCACGACAGGAATCTCGCGTTTTTGTAGGTTTTTAACAGAATCAATGTCATTGTTTCAAACATTGGGCCGTACAGGTGAAAAAATGCGTTTCCTTGCCTGATTTCTATACAGTACTCCCGATTTTTTTGATCGTTCACGGTTTCATGCCCATCACTCTAAATGTTATATTTTGTCGAAGTTGAAAATACCATTATTCAGCACCATATCCCACCCATGCTGTTCTTGCCCACTCAGTGGACGATATGCATAAGCATCATATTTATCTATCTATCTATCTATCTATCTTATCTATCTATTTACATGTAATATTTGAGGATACTTCGTGCAATCAGATATTGTGCACTCAGGAGGGGCATTTTCGATTTTCTCTTTCGTTATTGGCGATTAAATTGATGTTAGTCTTTGCTTGTGATGTATATTTTCTTTGCACTTTTACATTATCTATTTTCATGTTTGTTTCTTTCACTGACGACTCATTTCTTAGGTTCATAAGCAACTTTCAAGCTGTCCTTCACGTTAGGCCCCAACAAAATGTCCGCTGATGATTATAAATTACGGGGAATTCACAAGGCATCTGTCGTTGAACTAGCAGCTATATAGTTGATTTTTGTTTATTCTTCTGCTAAGGATTTTTTCATCAGTTTTACAATCGTTATGCAATGGAACGAAGAACAACAAGTATGTGAAGAAGTGGCTTAGCGTACCGAGCAGCCTCACCAATTCCGCAATCCATAGTAGCCAGACAAAGCTTACCATCCCATTGTAATCCCTTGTTGAAGAGGTCAAGGTATCCAAGGTAAGATATTCATGATGCCTCGAGACTCAAAAGACCCTGTCATCAACAACACCCAGCCGGTTGTGCGATCAGGCAGGAAGTTGTCAGCCCATGCAGCAATTGATGAGGCAGAGTCTAGATTGAAGGACAAGGAGGTGGTTGGGGCTACCCAGCTAGGCCGCCAGGGACTTGGCTGGACAGCCCACAGGTGGTGGTTGTCTTCTACAGGTGAGGGGCGCCGTGAGCTTGTAACGTGAGAAATACGACAGGTAGAAGAGGAGAAGAGGTTAGCTAAAACCCCTGGCCTGGCCAAACAGGGGGCTTGGACCTGATGGGAAAGTGTTGAACAACGACATCTATCTTGGAATGTTCTGTGGCAGATGGAACCGCTCCGCATTTCTGTTCTATGCAGAGCAGCATACGATCTGCTCCCAACACCTGCCAACCTCAGCACCTGGCATGAAGATAAGACAGAGAGATGTGCTGCTTGCGGCGAGAAGGGAACACTTCAACATATTTTGATTGCATGCAGAGTCAATCCTTCCTGCGCCATGTACACTTCGAGACATGACAACGTTCTCAAAGTTGCAACAGAAGCGGTTGAGCAGAGAGTACTGCAGCACAACTTAGCTCATGCCCCATGCTGCACAGAACACCGCATATCATTTGTGAAAGAAGGCTCCAAGTCCAGGGTGTACAGCGCAAGCCCACGATCAAGCATACTTTATTCAGCCAATGACTGGTGTGTCAATGCCGACCTGGATGGGAAAGGCAATTTCCCGAGGCAAATAACTTTCACCACATTGCGCCCAGATATAATCGCACGGTCTGACACCAGTAGAGAAGTGGTTATTGGTGAACTTACAGCCCCCTGTGAAAACTACATCGATGAAGCCCATGAGCACAAGTTAACCAAGTATGCAGAATTAATGTCAGAGTGCAGCGACAGACGGGAGAATATCTCATGCTATCCATTCGAAGTAGGTTGTAGTGGCTTTATTGCGTTCAGTTTCCAGAAGTGGCTGCGTGAGCTCGGCTTTACTAGAAGAGAGATCAAGGCAACCAGCAGCGCTGTAGCTGAGGCAGCAGAGACAGGATCAGCATGGGTGTGGACCAAAGGTCCAGAGGGGCAGATAGTCGGACAGCGTATTTATTCCAGTCGGTCTTTATTCTTTGGAATTTAGAAAGTTGAGGGGGAACTTGAGAGAGGTATTTAAAATTATGAGGGAGATAGATAGAGTTGACGTGGATAGGCTTTTTCCATTGAGAGTGGGGGAGATTCAAACAAGAGGACATGAGTTGAGAGTTAAAGGACAAAAGTTTAGGGGTAACATGAGGGGGAACTTCTTTACTCCGAGAGTCGTAGCTGTGTGGAACGAGCTTCCAGCAGAAGTGGTTGACGCAGGTTCGATGTTGTCGTTTAAAGTTAAATTGGACAGGTATACGGACAGGAAAGGAATGGAGGGTTACGGGCTGAGTGCAGGTCGGTGGGACTAGGTGAGAGTAAGAGTTCGGCACGGAGTAGAAGGGCCGAGATGGCCTGTTTCCGTGCTGTAATTGTTAATGGTTATATGGTTATATGGTATACATCTTTTGTAAACCCTTCAGTAGTTGCATAGACACCCGAAGAGTAGACTATCTGTTGAATGGAACAACTCTGATGGAGGCAGATGCCAAGTTTTTAAGATCACCAGTGGGAGGTGGTGCTTTAGCACTGCTGGCCCACCACCTCGAGGGAGTCTTGATCATAAGCGGGCCGAAACTCCTGAAGACAGGTGGCAGATCAACTGTTGATCCCACTGGTGACAGCACAGGACAGTTAACATCTTAGTCCAAGTGTATTTTCAATTCTTTAATTTTGTTTGTCTCCTTCACTGACGACTCATTTCTTAGGTTCATAAGCAACTTTCAAGCTGTTATTCACCTTGGGGCCAACAAAGTGTCCAGTGATGATTTTAAACTATGGGGAATTCACAAGCCATCTGTCGTTAACTAACAGCTATATAGTTGTTATTTTATTTACTCTTCTGCTGGGGTTTTTGTCATTTTTACAGTCGTCATGGCTAAATTTGTAGCAGTAAAATCCGACGCTATTGCAACAAGTTATCTCTCTCTAATCATGTGTATTCTATAGTGGTGCAAATGCATGCTTGGAAGTTGTGCTGCAAAAACAATGGTTTGTATTCATCTACAGTTCCGCACCAATTCGTCTGTGTGGTTCCTTTCAGAAGAAAGGGGAAACGTTTCGGGCAATATTCAATAATCCAGCAAAGTATCAGTACTGAAATAAATAATATTCCATTGCTTTTTGTTAATAGAAATAGCCGTTATATAGCTACAAAGCCTGCTGCGCATTTTAACGTTTAATCAGCTTTATGTCTGTATTTCGACACATGACAAAATTCAGTATCATTAAATTTCTTCGAATTATTAATTTTCACGTTAAGGTGTATGATATAATTTGAAAGGAGTGCTGAGAAATTTTGCGGCATGTACTTCGCACTCAATTTCTAAAGGAAAATTCCAGTTCGCATTTTTTATATATTTCCTATTGCAATAATGTTTTGTTTAATTTATAATACCGCTGCATGCTACGCTTTTGTTGGTGATTTTTGTTTCAACTTATTGAAGCCTTCAAATATGTTAATTTCTTTCGTCAAAACTCAAATTGAAGTCAATCGTTATTTTATTCTTCAAGCAATTTCACCCTCTTAATCTGTCCGTCAATGTCAGATGAAAATCATATCGAACTGTCCTCTGCTGATGGAATTTGCAAATCGCTAATGGGAAAAATGTCGAAAAGAAATACCTGGATCCCAGGTACTCACCAGAGCAGATCACACTGACATCATTCTCATGGGTGCAACGATGAGCTCCTGAAGAAAATGGACAGTCCCACAGTCTCGACTCATTACCCTGACATTCAGAGGCATTAGTCCATACATCTCCTGTTCCTTCTCCAAAATAAGCTCCTCCCCGCACAGCAACAGCGGCTCCGCATTGAAGCTGTCGGCACACCACGCTGGCATCATCCATATCCCAGTGCAGATCGCACACCGTGTTCCAGGTTTCTCCAAACTGCACTTCCAGTCTTCCAGAGCAGTCATCACTTCCAGACACCAATCTTGGAACTCGGTGGTCTGAGGAAGATATCAAGCACAGTTAGGAAAAAGAACATTTGAGCAATATGCAGCGAATTCCTTTTGCTTTCATTGCATATAAAGTCCCAATTGGTTCTCAAACAGATGACATTGTTTTCCACGTCCAAATTTCATAATGGGATATCGGAACTGAGTATCAAAATTACTTTCTCTCTTTGGTGGTTAATTAATGCCAGATAATAGATTCTTAACAAGTTTATTCCTATTATTTTTATATCCTCTTTTCATCAGAGGAAATTATATTATCTTTCTTATGGCATGATACCAAAGGCATGAAAATATTATAATAATTCAGGGAAAAAAGTACGAACATTGTTATTATTATTATTATCATCATCATCATTATCATCTTTAATTCCAGATACGGTGACGTTTGCATCGAAATTCTAAAAGCATCATTCATTTTTCCCAAAGGGAATACAGGGAAAATGAACTAAAAGAAATACTTTTACTTCCCCATCTTCACGCTATAGTGGAGCCAAGTATTCACTGAAAAACGTGTATAGAAAAAAATGAAGTAATCATTATATATAGATGACAAATACTTCAAGCATGAAATAAATCTGATGAAATTAAGTCAAGATTTTCGACGAAGAGACTATGGCTAAAAAATAGCAGTCCACTTTCAATATTTCTTATTTAGAATTCTACAAAGGTGATAAATGCAAACACGGTAATTAAGTTAAATCAAGACTGACTGCATTAGATTAGATTAGATTATTGTATTAGATTATGAGGACACTCTGTCCTCGTTTATTGTCATTTGGAAATGCATGCATTAAGAAATGATACAATGTTCCTCTAGAGTGATATCACAAAAGAAAAACAGGACAAACCAAAGACTAACACTAACAAGACCACATAATTATAACATATAGTTACAGCAGTGCAAAGCAATACCATATTTTGATAAAGAGCAGACCATGGGAACGGTGAAAGAAGTCTCAAAGTTCCTATTGACTCCCAATAGTCCCCGATAGCAGGCGGAAAAAGGGAGAAACTCTCCCTGCCAGAAACCTACAGGCACCGACAACTGTCGGCGCGTTGGAAGCACCTGACCACAGCCGACTCTGAGTCCGTTCGAAAACTTCGAGACTCCGACAAGTCCTTCGACGCCGAGCACCGAGCACTGTCTCTGCCCAGAGCTTGGACCCCGTCCCGGCCGCCGAGCAATAAGCAAAGCCGATGACTCGGGACCTTCCCCTCCGGAGATTCTGGATCACACAGTAACAGCGGCAACGAAGAAAACATTTCAGAATTTTCTCCAGATGTTCCTCAGCTCTCTCACGTCTGTCTCCATCAAATAACGATTGTGCACGGCACCCTACTTGACAGATTACAGATATCATTCACCGGAGTGGCCGCGCAAGCTGTGTCACGCCGCCATCTTCTCCTCGTTCTGGATTTGATGGGAAGAAGAATCGCCTGTTTATCCGACTGCACTGTTATTCAAAGAAATAATGGTTGGCGAATTTTGTCAATTTGTTTATATTTATTCCATTTTCCTCAACCTTTTCTACATAAGCGCCATTCCAAAAGATTCTCGTACTTCGTCCATCTGTACATTTTTACTAGTTCCTCTGTCATCTTATACGTGGGTTCTATATATGCGGTGGCACCTACATTGGAAAAAAATGCCGTGATTCTGCCCCGTAGCGATGAAATCAGGTAGCGCTGAGGCTTCACATCCAACAGATGATTTTCGTAACTTCTTCCATCTCTAAAGGGCCCCTAGCACTATTTTCTTTTATTCTTCCCTTTCTAAGTAGGCACACGGCTTTTTCCACAGACATCGCTCCCCCCGTAGTTCCCTTCACCAGTTATCCCTCCCCTCTAATCTTTCTCTGGGCATTTATCCCTGCAAGCAGCCAAAATTCAACACTTGTTCATTCACCTCCTTCCCCCCCCCTCCATTAAAGGCTGCAACGAGTCCATCAGGTAAGGTAACATTTCACCTACGAAATGCTATGGTCGTCTATTGTAACTGTTGCTTCTCTGCTGCCTCCGCTACATCAGTGAGACCTCATCAATGTGCAGCTCATTTTTCACTCTCACAACAGAACTTCCCGATAGGCCAACAATTTAATTCCAACTCCTATTGCAACATAACGGTCCACTTGTGCCACGATGTGGACACATTCGGGCTGAAGTAACAAAACCTTGTCTACCGTCCTTGTAGATTTTATGCCGAAGGTAAATATGGATTTCTCCTTTGAGTTAAAAAACGTCGTTTCCCCTCCCCTCGTCTTCAGTTCCCTATTCCAGCCTCTTATGGCTTCTCACCTACCTAGCGCATCCTTTGCTATCCCTCCTCTTTCTTTACTTTACTTTATTTTCGCCAAACAACTGATACCAGAGCGTACATCATCACAGCGATATGTTTCTGCCCTTCATGCTCCTGGAGTACAAATCGATAGAAAATACAATAAAACAATAAATTATAGATAATAAATCGAAAAGGCAAAGTAAGGTAGTGCAGAAAACCCGAGAGGCTGGTCCGGATATTTGGCGGGTACGGCCCAGATCCGGGTCAGGATCCGTTCAGCAGTCTTATCACAGTTGGAAAGAAGCTGTTCCCAAATCTGACCGTACGGGTCTTCGAGCTCCTGAGCCTTCTCCCGGAGGGAAGAGGGACGAAAAGTGTGTTGGCTGGGTGGGTCGTCTCCTTGATTATCCTGGCAGCACTGCTCCGACAGTGTGCGGTGTAAAGTGAGTCCGAGGACAGAAGATTGGTTTGTGTGATGTGCTGCGCAGTGTTCACGATCTTCTGCAGCTTCTTACGGTCTTGGACAGGACAACTTGCATACCAGGTTGTGATGCACCCCAGAAGAATGCTTTCTACTGTGCATGTATAAAAAATAGTGAAGGGTTTAGAGGACAGGCCAAATTTATTTAGCTTTTTTCAGGAAGTAAAGACGGTGGTGACCGTTCTTGGCAGTAGACTCTGCTTGGTTGGACCAAGTCAGGTCATTTGTGATATTGAGCCGAAAAACTTCCATTTCTCTGAAGTGACACTTCTCTTTCATGTCAGATTCCTTCTATGCATCTCTATAGTTTCCCCACCCACTTGCTCTCACCTATCAACTTCTAGCTGTGTTTTCTCACCACCTCCCATCTTTCCATTCAGGTGACTGCCCTTTCCATACTGTTCAATGAAGGGCTTGCCGAATCGTTTACTCATTTGCATGGACGCACAGACCACGTGCTTAGTTCCTGCAGCGTTTCTGTTGGAGACTTTAGATTTCCGTTACCTTAATGGGTAATTTTAATGTCACAGAAATGAAAACAATATGTATCATGAAATTATTTTTTTCTTCGCAAACTCCGACGAAAACAGAGGAGTGCCCCAAAGTATGAGTAGCAGTTAAAACGTTCGAACTCCGAAACACATCCAGCTCCCCCTCCCACGCACAAGCTGCTGCAACGCAGCGATAACCCCCACCCACCAACAAAAAACATCAGCAACCTCTACCGACCAGTCAAGCGTGCAGCGAACTATCAATAAAGACCCAGACTTGCAGTATCCCAAAAACGACGTGCACCCGATAATGTGTCATATCACAGGCTCGCTCTCTCCCTAATAAGGGAACAAGAGGTGACCCCGTTTCACAGTGTGAGGAGGACATAGAAAAACAACTCGTTGACTTAGGATTTTAAAAGTGTGTTGCGTCGTTCTTCCCGAGCTGATTCGGCAGCAGAAAGGTGCTGATTTCCGGACAGACAATGCACGGCAGTTAACCCGCTGCCGAAGTTCTTGTCTATGCAACGAGTCATTATTTTTATATACGCTAAAAGGTAACATCTCAGTCTGCTTTAGTGAAAAATAGTTTCATCTATTGTTCACAGATCTCCAGCTGCCCGTGCAATATCATTCCGACGCTTTTCTACACCCTGTCAAGGATAATATTAGCATTCACGTATCACGTCGATTATAATTGCATAAAATTTTAAATGCACATTGGCATGAAGATTGCGTACAGCCTTAGCTCAACAGAATCACGCTCGAATCCTTGGCCAATGATGTAAATATCCTCTACCAATTTTGATTGGCATGCCATTGCCGGGAAGCAAAGTACTCACCCCGGGCTCTCTATGCTCAGCAAAAGACCTCAAGATCAAGATAATAATCCTTTCTGTTCGGATCTCTTTTAATTTCGTAACATATAACACCATGAATCTGCGTTAAATTCTTAAAGGCATTCCTTTCCGCACATTACCATTTGATCTAATTCCAGCTGTAACTGCGGGCAATATTCTTAACAAACCAATGCATCAGTAATTTGATGTCATCGACGGACCTATTAATTATTATATTTGGATTCAACACAATTCTTTAAGCGATACGACAGAAGCAAGGAAAATTATTTTCCTCGGTCGCAAAACTGAAAGAAAAAAAAAACAATACCTCATTACGACTCTCTGTGTCCTATCAATGATAAAGTTTAGTATTGAAATAGCTACCCCAACAGCAATACCACCTGAGTTAATTTTGTGGACCAAACTTCCATAAATTTCATGGAGGAAACATTTACCGCGTTGCCTCGTCAATTCTCTTGTTCAGCTTTACTAAAATCTCAGTTTCATAGAATAGTACAGCACATTACAGGCCCTTCAGCCCACAGGGTTGTGCCGACAATCAAACCCCGCCTCCCATATACACCCCCCCCCCGCCCACCTTAAATTCCTCCATATACCTGTCCAGTAATCTCTCAAATTTCACTAGTGTATCTGCCTCCACCACTGACTCAGGCAGTGCATTCCACGCACCGACCACTCTCTGAGTAAACAACCTTTCTCTAATATCCCCCTTGAACTTTCCACCCCTTACCTAAAAGCCATGTCCTCTTGTATTGAGCAGTGGTGCCCTGGGGAAGAGGCGCTGGCTGTCCACTCTAGCTATTCCTCTTAATATCTTGTATACCTCTATCATGTCTCCTCTCATCCTCCTTCGCTCCAAAGAGTAAAGGCCTCGCCCATTTAATCTCTGATCATAATCCATACTCTCTAAACCAGGCAGCATCCTCGTAAGTCTTCTCTGTACCCTTTCCAATGTTTGCACATCCTTCCTATAGTGAGGCGACCAGAACTGACAATAGACAATAGACAATAGACAACAGGTGCAGGAGTAGGCCATGCGGTCCTTCGACCCAGCACCGCCATTCACTGTGATCATGGCTGATCAACCACGATCAGTATCGAGTGCCTACCTTATCCCCATAACCTTTGACCGCTATCTTTAAGAGCTCTATCCATCTCTTTCTTGAAAGCATCCAGAGACTTGGCCTCCACAGCCTTCTGGGACAGAGCATTCAGTATACCCACCACTCTCTGGGTGAAAAAGTTTTTATTTTTTTTCTCAACTCCGTTCTAAATGGCCTACCCCTTCTTCTTAAACTGTGGCCTCTGGTTTTGGACTCACCCATCAGCGGGAACCTGTTTCCTGCATCCAGCGTGTCCAGTCCCTTAATAATCTTATATGTTTCAATAAGATCTCCTCTCAAATTTCTAAATTCCAGTGTATACAAGCCCAGTCGCTCGAATCTTTCGACATATGACAGTCCCGCCATCCCGGGAATTAACCTTGTGAACCTACGCTGCACTCCCTCAATAACAAGAATGACCTTCCTCAAATTTGGAGACCAAAACTGCACACAGTACTCTAGCTGTGGTCTCACCAGGGCCCTGTACAGCTGCAGAAGGACCTCTTTGCTCTTATACTCAATTCCCCTTGATATGAAGGCCAGCATGCCATTAGCTTTCTTCACTGCCTGCTGTACTTGCATGTTTTCTCTCAGTGACTGATGTACAAGAACACCTAGATCTCGTTGCGCTTCCCCTTTTCTTAACTTGACTCCATTTAGATAATTATCTGCCTTCTGGTTCTTACCAGCAAAGTGGATAAGCTCACATTTATCTACATTAAACTGTATCTGCCAAGCATCTGCCCACTCATCCAACCTGTCTAAATCATCCTGCATTCTCATAACATACTCTTCACATTTCACACTGGCACCCAGCTTTGCGTCATCGGCAAATTTGCTAATGTTACTTTTAATTCCCTCATCTAAATCATTAATATATATTGTAAACAACTGCGTTCCCAGCACTGAACCCTGCGGTACCCCACTGGTCACCGCCTGCCATTCTGAAAGGGAGCCGTTAATCGCTACTCTTTGTTTTCTGTCAGCCAGACAATTTTCAATCCATGTCAGTACTCTGCCCCCAATACCATGGGCCATAATTTTGCCGACTAATCTCCTATGTGAGACTTTATCAAAGGCTTTCTGAAAGTCCAGGTACATTACACCCACTGGCTCTCTCCTGTCCATTTTCATAGTTACCTTCTCAAAAAATTCCAGAAGATTAGTCAAGCACGATTTCCCCTTCGAAAATCCATGCTGACTCAGACCGATCCTGTTACTACTATCCAGATGTGTCATAATTTCATCTTTTATAATTGACTCCAGCATCTTTCCCATCACCGACATCAGGGTAACCGGTCTATAATTCCCTGTTTTCTCTCTTCCTCCCTTCTTGAAGGGCACCATTAGCCACCCTCCAATCCTCAGGAACTGATCCTGAGTCTATAGAACATTGGAAAATGATTACCAATGCGACCACGATTCCTAAAGGCACCTCCTTAAGTACCCTGGGATGCAGACCATCAGGTCCCGGGGACTTATCAGCCTTCAGACCCAACAGCCTATCCAACACTATTTCCTGCCTAATATAAATTCCCTTCAATTCATCCATTACTCTAGGCCCTTCGGCCACTATTACATCTGGGAGGTGGTTTGTATCTTCCCTAGTGAAGACAGATACAAAGTACCTGTTCAACTCGTCTGCCGTTTCCTTGTTCCCCATAATAAATTCATCCGCTTCTGTCTTCAAGGTCCCAATTTTGGTCTTAACTATTGTTTTTCCTTTTCGCATACCGAAAAAAGCTTTTACTATCTTCCTTTATATTCTTGGCTAGTTTACCTTCGTACCTCATTTTTTTTTCTCCGCGTATTGTCTTTTTAGTTACCTTCTGTTGCTCTTTAAATGTTTCCCAATCCTCTGGCTTCCCACTCGTCTTTGCTATGTTATACTTCTTCTCTTTTATTTTTATACTGTCCATTACTTCCCTTGTCAGCCACGGCCTCCCCTTACTCCCCTTAGGATCTTTCTTCCTCTTTGGAATGAACTGATCCTGCACCATCTGGAGTATTTCCAGAAACACTTGCCATTGCTGTTCCACTGTCATCCCTGCTAGGGTATTGTTCCATTGAATTTTGGCCAGCTCCTCCCTCATAGCAGCATAGATCCCTTTGTTCAACTGTAATACTGACACTTCCAAGTTTCCCTTCTCCCTCTCAAATTGTAGATGGACACTGGTCACAGTACTTCAAGTGTAGCCTAACCAGAGTTTTATAGAGCTGCATCATTACCTCGGGAATCTTAAACTCCCTCCCTCGACCTAGGAAAGCTAACACGCCATAAGCTTTCTTAATTACCCTATCTACCTGTGAAGCAACTTTCAGGGATCTGTGGACGCGTACCCCCAGATCCCTCTGCTTCTTCACACTACCAAGTATCCTGCCATTTACTTTGTACTCTACCTTGGAGTTTGTCCTTCCAAAGTGTACCACCTCACACTTCTCCGCACTGAACTCCATCTGCCACTTCTCAGCCCACTTCTGCAACCTATCAATGACTCTCTGTGTGCTATCACAGTACGACTCCCTGTGTCCTATCAAGAATAAAGTTTACTATTGAAATAGCTACCACAACAGTGATACCACGTGAGTTAACTTTATGGACCAAACTTCCATAAATTTCATGGAGGAAACGTTTACCGTGTTGCCTCGTCGATTCTCTTGTTTAGTTTTTCGAAAACCTCAGTTTCATGATAAATGACTCCTCGTGGAAAAACGGCAAAGCGCATTATATGAAATTCATACAAACCCTCACTTAAAATCTACTTCCAATATTGCACATGTAACACGCTGTACGGTTTCACTGCTAAGGCTTATATAATGGCTTCTGTGTAATGTTCCACTGTTAAGGTAATGGCTTCTGTGTAGCAGCAATGTCTCTGTTATGACTAGAGATAACAGGACTTTGGAATTCAGTGACTAGCCAATAAGAAATTGTCGCTGTGTCTTGTGTTTCTGGAAGCAGCTGTTTTCGCGGACTTTTACCAGAGGGCGAGAGAGGGATGAAGAGAGTTGTAAAAGAGCGCCCAAAGGCTTTGTGTGTCAATGCAAGGAGCATTCTTAAAAAGGTGGATGAATTAAAAGTGCAGATTGTTATTAATGAATATGATATAGTTGGGATCACAGAGACATGGCTCCAGAGTGACCAAGGATGGGAGCTCAAAATTCAGGGATATTCAATATTCCCGATGGATAAACATAAAAGAAAAGGAGGTGGGGTAGCATTGCTGGTTAGAGAGGAGATTAACGCAATAGAAAGGAAGGACATTAGCCCGGAAGATGTGGAATCGATATGGGTAGAGCTGCGTAACACTAAGGGGCAGGCAACGCTAGTGGGAGTTGTGTACGGGCCACCTAACAGTAGTAATGAGGTCCGAGATGGTATTAAACAGGAAATTAGAAATGCGTGCAATAAAGGAACAGCAGTTATAATGGGTGACTTCAATCTACATATAGATTCGGTGAACCAAATTGGTAAGAGTGCTGAGGAAGAGGATTTATTGGAATGTATGCGCGATGGTTTTCTGAACCAACATGTCGAGGAACCAACTAGACAGCAGACCATTCTAGACTGGGTATTGAGCAATGAGGAAGGGTTAATTAGCAATCTTGTCGTGAGAGGCCCCTTGGGTAAGAATGACCATAATATGGTGGAATTCTTCATTAAGATGGAGAGTGATATAGTTAATTCAGAAACAAAGGTTCTGAACTTAAAGAGGGGTAACTTTGAAGGTAAGAGACGTGAATTAGCTAAGATAGACTGGCAAATGACACTTAAAGGGTTGACGGTGGATACACAATGGCAAGCATTTAAAGATCGCATGGATGAACTACAACAATTGTTCATCCCAGTTTGGCAAAAGAATAAATCAGGGAAGGTAGTGCACCCGTGGCTGTCAAGAGAAATTAGGGATAGTACCAATTCCAAAGAAGAAACATACAAATTAGCCAGAAAAAGCGGTTCACCTGAGGAGTGGGAGAAATTCAGAATTCAGCAGAGGAGGACAAAGGGCTTAATTAGGAAAGGGAAAAGAGATTATGAGAGAAAATTGCCAGGGAACATAAAAAACTGACTGTAAAAGCTTTTATAGATATGTGAAAAGAAAAAAAAAAGATTGGTTTAAACAAATGAAGGTCCCTTACAGACAAAAACAGGTGAACTGATTATGGGGAACAAGGACATGGCAGACCAATTGAATAACTACTTTGGTTCTGTCTTCACTAGGGAGGACATAAATAATCTTTCGGAAATAATAGGGGACAGAGGGTCTAGTGAGGTGGAGGAACTGAGGGAAATACATGTTAGTAGGGAAGTGGTGCTTGGTAAATTGAAGGGATTAAAGGCAGATAAACCCCCAGGGCCAGAGGGTCTGCATCCCAGAGTGCTTAAGGAAGTAGCCTAAGAAATAGTGGATGCATTTGTGATAATTTTTCAAAACTCGGTAGATTCTGGACTAGTTCCCGAGGATTGGAGGGTGGCTAATGTAACCCCGCTTTTTAAAAAAAAGGAAGGAGAGAGAAACCGGGAAATTACAGACTGGTTAGCCTAACATCGTTGGTGCGGAAAATTCTAGAGTCAGTTATCAAAGATGCGATAACAGCACATTTGGAAAGCGGTGAAATCATCGGACAAAGCTAGAAACATAGAAACATAGAAAATAAGTGCAGGAGTATGCCATTCGGCCCTTCGAGGCTGCACCGCCATTCAGTATGATCATGATTAGCATGGATGTGTGAAAGGAAAATCATGTCTGACAAATTTCATAGTATCTTTTGAAGAAGTAACTAGTAGAGTGGATAGGGGAGAACCAGTGGATGTGGTATATTTGGATTTTCAAAAGGCTTTGGACACGGTCCCACACAGAAGATTAGTGTGCAAATTTAAAGCACACGATATTGGGGGTAAAGTATTGATGTGGATAGAGAATTAGTTGGCAGACATGAGGCAAAGAGTGGGAATAAACGGGACCTTTTCAGAATGGCAGGCGGTGACTAGTGGGGTACCGCAAGGCTCAGTGCTGGGACCCCAGTTGTTTACAATATATATTAATGACTTGGATGAGGGAATTAAATGCAGCATCTCCAAGTTTGCGGATGACACGCAGCTGTGCGGCAGTGTTAGCTGTGAGGAGGATGCTAAGAGGATGCAGGGAGACTTGGATAGGTTAGGTGAGTGGGCAAATTTAATGTGGATAAATGTGAGGTTATCCACTTTGGTGGCAAAAAACAAGAAAATAGATTATTGTCCGAATGGTGGCCGATTAGAAAAAGGGGAGGTGCAACGAGACCTAGGTATTATTATACACCAGTCATTGAAAGTGGGCTTATGCTGGTTGGAATTTAGAAGATTGAGGGTGTCGGGGGGGGGGGATTTTATTAAAACGTATAAAATCCTAAAGGAATTAGACAGGCTAGATGCGGGAAGATTGTTCCCGATGTTGTGGAAGTCCAGAACGAGGGATCACAGTTTGAGGATAAAGAGGAAGCCTTTTAGGACCGAGAAAACCTTCTTCACACAGAGACTGGTGAATCTGTGGAATTCTCTGCCACAGGAAACAGTTGAGGCCAGTTCATTGGCTATATTTAAGAGGGAGTTAGATATGGCCCTTGTGGCTAAAGGGATCGGGGGTATGGAGGGAAGGCTGGTACAGGGTTCTGAGTTGGATGATCAGCCATGATCATACTGAATGGCGGTACAGGTTCGAAGGGCCGAGTGGCCTACTCCTGCACATATTTTCTATGTTTCTATCTTTCTATGTTTCTATCTCAAGTGTGGATTATCCACAGCTGTATAAAGTACCAATTCTCATCGGTAACATCAAGAAGGGGGCACAGAAGCCTGAAAGCACTCACTCCTCGATTCAAGAACAGTTTCTTTCCATCTGCCATCCGATTTCTGAATGGTCATTGAGCCCATGATCAAGGCCCCACTATTCTTTTTTTTTCTGTTTTTGCAGCCTTTATTTAAATTAGCTATTTCACACACACACACACATGTCATGTCATATATATATGCATCTGTGTGTGTGTGTGTGTGTGTGTGTGCGCGTGTGGCTGTATGTGTGTGTGTATATATATATATATATATATATATATATAGATACCTAATGCACTTCACAATTTTTCTATATTTTCCCGTATTGCATTATACGGCTGCTACAATGTTAACATACTTCACGACAAATGCCGGTAATATTAATTCCGAGTCTGATTCCGGAAACCCGATGACCGAAGCAGTAGCCTCTCTAGAAACGGCAGCACGTACCTACGGTGCACTTCTCTTTTCCGCTGTTAGTAGAAACCCCTTTCGGCCGTATCTCCAGTTTTATGGGGTAGAGAACTCACTCTGAATCCCTTGCTCTCTGTTTCCTGTTAATCTACAACAATGTCCCGGAATGGAACGGTGTTGTTCCTATTTTCTCTACACAGGACTGGTGATTAGTTCAGTTCATCCAGCGGTTTAATTTTATTCAGGTTTCCTACAGTCCCGATAGCATTTGATCCTCTCAAGTGTGACAATGTGTTGAAATAATTTTATATGGAACAGTAATTTCGGAATTGCATTAACCTTATTTTTTTCCAGATTGTTTTCATACACCGTAGGTTCAATTACTGGTTCTGCGAGACAATGGCAGTTATACAACGGCAACATTTGCTTGGATTTGATACTTAAAATGCAACGCTGCAGTTAACAAAAATCTGAACCAAATAGAAAAGAACAGAGAGACACACAGACCGCATTATCAATGCAAAGGGTAGCACATGCACGTTCTGAGATCGAAGTTAGTTCGTTATCACTAAAAGTGCAATCGATTCTATGTAATGGTACCAAGCATTAGCGATGGTCTGAAATCATGTTCATATTTCCTCACGGAATGAATATGGAATCTAATCCGGAGGGACATTGGCATTCACAATGCCATGAGTGTGACCATAAGAACATAAGTTATGAGAGCAGAAGTAGGCCATTCGGTCCATCCAGTCTGCTCCGCCATTCAGTCATGGCTGATCCAATATTTCCAGTCATCCCCACTCCCCTGCCTTCCCCCCAAACCCTCTGATGTCCTGACTAATCAAGAACCTATTTACCTCTGCCTTAAATGCACTCAATGACTTGGTTTCCACAGCCGCTCGGGGCAACAAATTCCACAGATTTTCCACCTTCTGACGAAAATAGTGTATCCGTATCTCTGCTCGAAAAGGTCGCCCTTCAATTCTGAATTCATGCCCTCTTGTCAAAGACTTCCCATCCATGGGAAACATCTTTGCCGTATCTAATATGTTCAGGATTTTGAATATTTCGAATATTTCTATAAGAACCTCCCTCATTCTCTGGAACTGCAGGGAGCACGGTCCAGGGGCTGCCCCTCCATTCCTGGAATCATTCTCGTGAATTTTCTCCGAACCCTCTCCGATGTCAGTATATCGTTTCTAAAATAAGGAGGTCAAGACGGCACACAAGACACCGTGTGGTCTGCAACTACCTTACAGAGCCTCAACATCACATCCAAGCTCTTACATTCTTTACCTCTAGAAACGAATGCCAACAATGCATTTGCCGTCTTCAGCACCATCTCCGCTTGAAGGGTAACCTCATGGTATCCAGCTCAAGGACTCTCAAGTCCCTTCGCATCTATGCATTTTGAATTCCCTCCACATCTAAATAATAGTCTGCCCGTTTATTTCTTTCCCATGCACTTTCCAACATTGAATTTCATTTGTCACGTATTTGCCTATTCTCCTAATCTATCTAAGTATCTAAACACTACACGCTCTTCCACCTATCTTTGTATCATCGGCAAATTTAGCCACAAGTCCATTAATTCCACAGTCCATATCATTGACATACATCGTAAAATGCGGCGGTCCCAACACCGACTCCCGTGGAACTCTACTGGTAATCGGCAGACAGCCAGAATAAGATTTGTTTTCTGCCGAACAGCCAATGCTCCACCCATGCTAGTAATTCCCATGTAATTCGATGGCCCTTATCTACCGAAGCAACCTCATGTGTGGCACCTTGTCAAAGGCCTTCTGAAAATCCAAGTGCACCATTTTCAGTACATCTCCTTTGTCTACCCTGCTTGTAAGTTCCTCAAATAATTGCAATAGTTTAGCTATACAGGATTTTGTCTTTCAGGAAACCATGCTGGCTTTGGCCTATCTTGTCACGTGCCTCCAGGTATTCCGTATTCTCATCCCTATCAATCGATTCCAAAAATTTCCCAACTACTGATATCAGCTAACTAGTCTCTAATTTTCTTTCTGCTGCCACTCACCCTTCTTAAATTGTAACGTAACATTTGTAATTTTCCAGACATGCCGTACAGTGCTAGAATCTTTCGACTCTTGAAAGATCATCGTTAAAGGCTTCAGGATGTCTTCAACTATTTTTTTTCAGAACACTTCAAGCGTCAGTTTCTATTGGTTCAATATCTACCATCAACTCTCCATACTTTTCTATACTTAATAACGCTTTTAGTTTTTTTTTGATATTGGTCGCCAGCGACCTTCCATAATTCATCTTTTCGTTCCTAATGAACTTTTTGTTTCTTTCTGCGATCTTGATCTTCGTGTCGCTTTGACCTCTTTGTACGCCCTCTCTTTTGTTTTTACTTTGGCTCCTACTTCACTTGTCAGCCACGGTGGTGTCCTTCTTCCATTCGGACATTTCTTCTTTTTTGGCAATAGATCTGCATTGTACTTCTCTCATTTTTCGCAGTAACTCCAGCCATTTCTGTTCTGCTGTCCTTCCTGCTAGTGTCCCCTTCCAACCACCTTGTTCTGTTCCTTTCTCATACCATTGTAATTTCATTTACTCCACTCAAATGCCAACACATTGGGATTTAGTTACTCCTTATCAAATTGCAAAGTGAACTCCATCATATTCTGATCACTTTTCCCAAAGGGTTCCTTAACCATGAGCTCTCTTATCACCTTCAGATCATTGTGCAACACCCAATTCAGCACAGCCGATCCCACAGTGCCCTCATCAACGAGCTGTTCTGAAAAGCTATCCTTTAGACATTCCACAAATTCTCTCTCTCTTGAGGTCCGGTACTGACTTGGTTTTCCCAATCCACTTTCACGTTAATGTCCCCAACCAATTTCATGTCATTACCCTTCAGACACTGCCTTTTCTATCTCCTGCTGCAATTGGTAATCCACATTCTGGATACTGTTTGGAAGTCTTTATGAAACTGCCAGTAGGTTCATTTTAAACTTGCCATTTCTTAACTCACCCCAGAGAGACTCTACACCTTCCGATCCCATATCACCCATTTCTAATGATTTAATATTATTTCATATACACAGGACCACACCACCTGCTCTACCTACTATCCCATCTTTCTGATACACCGTATATCCTTGAGAGATGTAAGGTCAGTTTCCTAATCCCTTACTTCCGACAGGACTCATCACATCTTATTCATACTTCGTAATTAGCTGAAGTTTACCGACAACTTCGAAATAAGGCGGAACCTGGGGAACCAGCAACAGCTGTGGTGCAAGAGAAATTGCTAAAATATCGAGTTTGGTCTATACTAGTCCTGACGACAGCATTCTGCATTTTCTTACCCACAGATGTCGCTTGATCCGTTCAATCCTTCTGGTGGCTGTGCCGGCTGTCACATATTTACGTTTTTATGTAGGTGTTTGAAATCAGGATGCTATCTCAACATGGTAGTAGTAATCTCTAAACAGGTAGATTTAGTACCAGATCTCACGCAGCAAGCGGCAAGTTTGTGTTATTCTAATTCGAGGACAGCCCAGATCAATAAAGACAGGGTGTACTCAGAGAAAAGGGGCTCAATTTACCTGCGCAGATAACGCCGGCATAGTTGGGTTCAGGATGTGTGTAGAATTTCCATTCTTCTGATTGACATTCCCGCAGAGCAGCCTCGGTCCCGGCGCACTTAACATCATACGTTATAACGGAGTCAAAAACCTTTCCAAAGTGATATTCGTGTGGGGCTTTCAGCGCGGCGCCGCAGCTCAGCTCTCTGCACACCACAGTTGCATCCTGCAAATCCCAGCTGGAAGCATAGACAGGTCCCCAGTATCCCCTGTAGTTCACTTCCAGTCTCCCGGCGCATGGACTGCCTCCTTTTTCCAGTCTCACCTTCAAACTTTCTGGAATAAAAAAAAAAGATTAAACGTTAACACAACAGTTTTTGCACAGGCTAGGAATTTTGAACGACAGACACAAAATGCTGACGGATCTTTTCACATCAGTCAGCATCCATCGAGAGGAGCAAAGCACCCAAAATACGAACATGGATTATTCACGCTGAGGGATGGCCTCAGCCCGATTGTGTGTTGATTTCCATATATGTTTTATTTAGACACTGTATATATTTATTAATTAAATAAACAAACAAACAAATAAATAAACATATAAGCAGTTAAACTGATAAATTAGTGTTTTATATACATATTCATTGGTATGTTAGTATATCTGGAAACACGCTGAGTGAACTCGGCCTTTCTCCTTGGAGCGACCGAGGATGAGAGGTAACCTGATAGAGATGTATAAGATGATGAGAGGCATTGATCGTGTGGATAGTCAGAGACTTTTCCGCCGGGCTGAAATGGTTGCCACAAGAGGACACAGTTTTAAGGTGCTGGGGAGGAGGTACAGAGGAGATGTCAGAGGTACGTTTTCTACGCAGGAAGTGGTGAGTGTGTGGAATGGGCTGCCGGCAACGGTGGTGGAGGCGGATACGATAGGGTCTTTTAAGAGACTTATAGATAGGTACATGGAACTTAGAAAAATAGAGGGCTGTGTGTACGTCCTCATAAGTGAAGAAAAAAATCGGAAGCACCTGAGGGCCAACCTCTTAAACCACATGGTGACAGGTGCACCAGCAAAAATGCAAGAGAAAGTAGTTGAAACATTTAAAGAAACGCAACTTTAAATCCACTTCGACAGATATAAAGATAGAACATGTTAGCAGAGATATGGGACACCGTGTGTCAAATCGGATCAGATTATCATGTTGGTTCTTTTGTATAGGTTATGGGAAAGGAACTGTTGCGGTGCTGAATTACACTACAATCAATGGCAGCAAATTGTGGAATTTGGAGCAACTGAAAAAGAAATGTGGACGAAATAAGAAAGCAATCATCATCTGCTTCACATTGATTTTGACTTTGATCATCAAATTCCAGGCATTTCTGGTTCGAGTCTGTGCAGTCCGGACATCGACAAGTTAATGCACGGCTGAGACGCTAGTGCAGGGGATAGGGCTTCAGGTTCTTGGGTCACTGGGATGACTGCTGAGGGAAACATGACATGTACCAAAGCGGCGGGTTGCACCTGAACCCGAAGGGTGCCCATATCCTCGCGGTTAGGTTTGTTAGAGCGGCTGTGCAGTGTTTAAACTGTTGGCAGCGGATGAAAACCGGAGTGAAGGGGCTCAGAATAAGACGGATGGTATAAAACCAAATATAGAGTATAGTAAGACTGTCACGAATGTCAGGCAGATGACAGGATAAAATTAGGGATGCAGTATCAATAAAGGGGAGATAATACAGTACTCAAAGTGTTTTAACAGTGCAGGGAGTATAGGAAATATGGTGGATGTTCTTGCTACGCCATTGCAGATTATCAGGTATGATGTGGCCATCAGCGAATCATGGCTGAAGAATAGCTGTAGTTGGCAGCTGAATGTCTGAGGGTACACGTTGCATTGGAGCGATAGGAATGGATGCGGAGAGGGTGGCAGGGTAGGCTGGTAAAGAATGACATCAAATCTTTAGAAATATGTGACATAGAAACGGAAGTTGTTGAATCCATGTTGGTTGATTTCCGGAACTGCAAGGGAAAAGACCCTAGTTACAGTTATATACAGGCCTCCCAACAGTAGTTCAGATGTGAACCAGCGGGACATAGAAAAGGCGTGTCAAAAGGGCAAATGTATTATAATGATGGAATACTTCAACATGCAGGGTGACTGGGAAATCGGATTAGTTATGAGTCTCTAGGCAGTGAGTTTATTGAATGGTGTGAGATTGCTTTTTCGAGCAGTTTGTCGTTGAGTCCACAAGGGGATCAACTATACTGAATTGGGTGTTCTGTAATGAAACGGAGGTGATCAGAGAGTATGAGATAAATGCAGTAATCACAATATGATTGAGTTCAACTTAAAATTCTACAGGAAAAAAGTAAAATCTGACGCAGAAATATTTTAGTGGAGTAAATGTATTGCACCGGCGTGAGAAAGGAGTTGACCAAAGTAAATTGGAAAGAGCTGCTGGCAAGGTTGAGAGCAGGGCCGCAATGGCGTGCGTTTCTGGGGGCAAAAAAAATGAGGAAAGTGAAGACTAGACGTATTTGAAAAAAACGAAGAAATACTCAACAGGCAAAACAGTACAGCCGTGTCTGACAAGGCAAGTGAAAGTTAAAGGAAAAGGAACGGCAGACAACACCGCAGAAATTATCTGGAGGCTGGAGGATTGGGAAGCGTTTCGAAAGCTACAGAGAGGAACTCAAAAATCATTTGGAGGAAAAAGGTTAAAAGATGAAAACAAGCTAGCCAACAAGTTCAAAGTCAATAGTATTTTTTTTCAAGTACATAAACAATAAAATCAGGATGGAAGTGGATATAGGATCGCTAGAAAATGAGGCGGGAGAAATAATAACGGGGGACAAGGAGATGACAGACGAGCTAAATGAGTTCCTTGCATCAGTCTTCACTGTGGAAGACAATAGAAGTGTGCCAGGTATTAAAGGGTGTGAGGGAAGAAAAGTGAGTGCAGTTACTATTACAAGGGAGTATGGTGTTCAAAAATCTGAAACAGCGAAGGGTACATCAGTCATCCGGTCCAGATGAACAGCATCCTAGGGTTCTGAAAGAGGTAGCGGTAGATATTGCACAGGCATTATTAATAATCTTCCATAATACATTGGATTCTGGCATGGTGCCAGATGAATGGTAAATTTCAGAACTCACTCCACTCTTTAAGGAAGAAGGAAGGCAGCAGAAAGGAAATTATGAACCAGCCAGCGTGACTTCAGTGGTTAGAAACATGTTTGATGCAATCGCTAACGATGAAGTAATGGAGTACTTGGTGACACCGGACACGGCAGGCCAAACTCAGCTTGGACTCCATAACGGAAAATTTTGCCTAGCGAATCTGCAGATATTCCTTTTCGAGATTACAAGTAGGATTGATAAAGGGGAATGCAGAGAATGTCGATTATTTAAACTCTCAGAAGAGCTTTCACAAGGTGCCATATATGATGCTGCTTAACAAGGTAGAGGCCATGGTCTTACAGAAAAACGGTGAGATCATTGGCTGATTGCTCGGAAGCAACGAGTGGGAAAAGTCATTTCAGTTGGCTGCCAGAGTCTAGTGGTGTTTCGGAGGGTTCGGTTTCGGGATTGCTTCTTTTCATGCCGTATGTCAATGGTTTAGATGATAAAATAGACGGCTTTGTTGTCAGTTGTGCAGATGATATGAAGATTGGCGTAAGGACAGGTAGTGTTGAGGAAACTGGCAGGCTGTAAAAGGACGTAGACATGTTGGGAGAATAGGGAACAAAGTGGCAAATGAAATACAATGATGGAAAATGTATGATCATAAACTTTGGTGATAGATATAAAGGTACAGACTATTTTCTAAACGGGGAGAAATTCAAAACAAAATCTGAACTGCAAAGGGACCTGGGAGTCCTGGTGCAAAACACCCGGAATGGTTAACTTGCAGGCTGAGTCGGTGGTGAGTAAGGCGAACGCATTATTTTTCTCCAGCATCTTCATTTCCAGACGACTAGAAAACAAATGATGCGGAGGATTTATACGCTACTGGTGAGGCGTCACCTTGAGCATTGTTAACAGATTTGTGCTCCCATTCTAAGAAAAACATACGCTGGTATTAAAAAAAGTTCAGAGGAAGTTACAACGATGAGTCCACGAATGAAAGGATTCTCACAGAAGGTTTAATACCACGGATCTGTTCGCTCTGTTATTTAGAAGGATGGGGAGGGGATCTCAGAGAAAATTTCGAATGTTGAAAGCCTAGTCAGAAAACATGTGAAAAGGATGTTTCCCGTGTAGGAGGATTCTTGGACAAGAGGGAACAGCCTCACGAAAGGGGGACGTCCATATAGAACAGAGATGCTGAGATTTTTTTTTTTTTTTGCCAGAGGGAGGTAAATTTGTGAATTTATTATGAAAGACTGCGCTGAAAGCCAGGTCGTTGGGGATATTTAACGAAGAACTTGATAAGCTCTTGATGGGTACGGCAAGAAAATTTACAGAGGGAAGTCCAGGGAGTGGAGTTGAGGAATGGGGAAATGATCAGCGTGACTGAAAGCGTAGCAGACTCATTGGATCAAATAGTCTAATTATGCTCCGATATCTCATTGTCTTACGGAGAATTTCTCTCCCACCACAGATGCTGTTCGACCTGGTCATATGGTCGTGTAGTTGTACAGACTGACAAGTATGTTTACGTTGGTTATCATCAGTACAAGATACGATATCATGAATAGTAATTCCAACATGACGAAAATAATCCCGACACAAATTGGATTTAGTTTGACGCCGAGGGCGTTCTGTTCGAGTATTGGCATGAGTGATATGCAGGAGGACATCAAACTCGCGGCACCGCAGATATAAAAACCTGACTTTTACCTTTACAAACAACGCCAACATCCTCACTGTGTGAATAGCCAGTGTCACCCCATGGCTCTGATTTACACTCCTGGAGAGCGGCCTCGCTCCCACCGCACTTAACATTCGGCGTGAAAACAGGTCCGGATCCTTCCTCATAGCCACCAGCAAAGGCTTTATATACAGCGCCACAGCCCAGCTGTCGACACACTACATTCGATTTCGGCATATCCCAAGAACGACCATTCACAGTCCCCCAGTTTCCTTTGTACTGAATCTCCAATCTCCCGTCGCATCGACTGCCGCCATTCACCAACCTCAACTTCAGGCTTTCTGGAAAATAACAGAAAATAACGATCCTCGGTAAACAGCGGTTTAAGCTGGAGAACATTCGTGCTCGGCGCATCGCGTACGCTACCAAACGACGCCTGAAAATTCAAAATTCTTCATGCAAAACGTTTGATAAAGCGGGAGGTCAGGATAGGGAAACCCCTTTTGAGCTGCTTAACGTGACAAAAAGACAAGAAACTAGTGGACGGCTGAGAACTAGAGGAAGCCTGTCGTCCCAGGAGAAGAATTGGGCAGCTCCCCAGAAGATAAGGTCATATGCATTCTTCGGAGAGCGGCAGATCTGCCATTCTGTCATTGTCCTACTGCACACAGTCCTCATTTATTGGGATATCGAAACCAAAATTTGTTGGAAAGAGTCGAACTGAGACTTCACGTGTCGTCAGCATCAGCAGTAAGAGGATGAATTTCATAATGAAAGCTTATGTAAGCTTGGGGAAAATAAGGTCAGGGAGAATACCTTATCTGCTAACTGCCCTGCCTGAAGATGACTGATTATCGTTCCAAGTAGAAATAAAATCCTATTTCCTTACCGGAAAGATACCGGCATGGGCAGAAGAATGGCTGACAGGCAGGAGGCAGCGTCTTGGAATAAAGGGTGCCTTTTCTTTTGGCTGCCAGTGACCATTGGTGATCCTCGTCGGTCAGTATTGGGGCCGCTACTTTTCACATTGTTTGGCAAAGAATTAGGTAATGGAACTTATGACTTTGCGGCAAAGTCTGCCGATGATACGAAAATAGTATGAGGAGCAGTTAGTGCCGAGAAAGCAATGCGATTGCAAAAGAACGCAGACAAACTGGAAAATCGGGGAAAAAGTGGCTGATGAGACATTATGTTATGAAAATGCATTTTGGTAAAATGAACAATGGTGCAAATTATTATCTAAATGGTGGGATAACTCAAAACTCAGTGGTTTTTGCAAGACTCGTGTAAGATTCCCAGAAGGTTAAATTACAGATCCAGTCTGCGGTATAGAATGCAAATAGGCCTTTATTTCAAGGGGATTAGAATTAAAAAAAAATGAGGTAGTGAAAAATTGAAGTAGTTTCGCGCAGTGAAAAGTTAGCAAAGTTACCTGACTGTTCTGGCTGACAATCCCCGAAGCGACCTGAAATGAGAAATGCAGAATTAGATTTGTTTGTGAAGTAGTGGGATTAGGTTGTGTGGTCATAGGATGTTAGGCGGGATATTCAACAGAAGAGAAATAAAGTCAAAAACGCAAGACGGATTAAGCTGTATCTGCGGACGAGAGCTATTTGTATTTTTTTTTTAATTTTCATAGATATTGCACAATCTGCCTAAATGTTAAGTGAATTTCCCATTTCTTTGGTGTCCCTGATTCCCTGGATGTTTCCATTTCATACGGCAGCCAAGTATTAAACATTTTATCCAGATACTTGAAAGGAGATAAAAAAAAATCGTCGCATTTTCCTTGAGAATCTAAATCATAATTTAAACCAAGACAGGGAATAAGAATATAAATTTCAACATGTCACCAGCTGTGTTTCGTCGCATCCATGCACTGGAACACAGGAATATGGACTGCAAAACAAAATGTTTAGTTGCATTTCTCCTGACACGCAATAAAGTGAAAGTTAAATGTAAAATTTGATATATAATGTAATATAAGATCGTAGATAACGAATCTCATTCCATCACTGTATGGTGGATTAAAACTAAAAATCTTCGAATGATTGAAGAATAAAACCAAAATAATTAGTAAGTATTCACGGTATTGCAGAACCATTGCAAAGACGTGAAACGTTTACACAATCGAAGTACATTTTTCAAATTCCTTCACTTGAATATGCCACATGGTGGCAGAAAGAGCTGTAGCTAATACGTAACAGCAAGAAAGTTGTGCACAAGCCTTCAGCCAGGAGCAACTGCAGCTTTGGCAGCTACGCACATTCACTGAGATATTCATTCCGGACCCCGATGCGTAGATTCCTAACATCAATTTATCTCCAGTTCTAGTCAATCCCAATTTATAATCTGTTTGGAATATAATTTGACAACAGCTGCTGATTTGCCGAGGGATAATTTCTGAGACGAGACACCTCCCTTAGTGTAGGTGCAAATTCAGAGTGAACATTTCACAAAGACCTCAATAGGAGGTTCAAACGTGTAAGACCATGTAATTAATGGAAACAGTTCTCTAACGTCAGCGATTCAAACGAGAACTTGCTTAAGCAATGCAATATAAAAAAAGCATTTTCAATGAAACTGCAAAGTAAACAAATCTCAGCGTTCTATTTTCATCGTCATGAGTTGCGAACAAATCTGCCTGATTCCTAATCAATTCAGCCACTATACTCTAATCATACAAACAAATTAAGCTTTCCTTTACACGGGAAATTCGGAGGGGAAATATATGTTTCAATATTGTCTAATCATAATGTTATTTCTGTGTTCTTCTTTCCAATAAGATTGTAATATTCAGCAAGATTGCAATAAACGTGTGCAAGTGAACAGGTTATTGATAATTTCTGTTCTTTGCCCAATAATTTCCATATTCTTAATATACTCACTGGTCCAGATATGCATCATCGTCAGTGCCACGACAGTGTGCAGCATTATAGCGGTGGTCATTTAGAAAGGTTTCTCCAGAATGTTAAAGGAGCCGGTACTGCAGACAGCTAAGAATCTCTCCAAAACCTTCTCACGCTCCACTTGATCTGAACTTTTTTTCTTTTCCCCGAGTACTCAATATTTCTCTCTGAACTGTCAAATTCAGCATATTGAGTTGTGAACTGCAATTCACTGAAACGCACCAATGAGATACATTTTGCCCTTTAATGGACATGATGGGGCCATCTTCTCTCATTGGCTGTGAGAAACCAATGAGCGGTGAGAAACTGGAAAGGCCATAAATCACCGACCCGATGTGTGCATCGAAACATATCCTATCTTGTAACTTTGTTTAAGATCTGGTGAGCTTTCTCTGAGACCAGATTACTCAACTTCCATTTTCCCAACATCATGCTGTTCGGCTCATTGATAATTTGCTCAGCGATCCTGCCCCGACTCACACTATCATTAGTAGCATGACAGTATCGCGCCTTTTTGAATGCTCCTTTAATTCATGTTCCTTGCTGATCAGCTTTCGGTGCGGAAATGTGGGTAGGGGTTTGCAATACAAAAATACTTCATGCTGTCGTCAATTTGTCCATCTATGTCTCTCGATTTCAGGCAGAATAGTTTATGTTATTTCCAAGCAAAATCAGCAAAGAAATAACAAAAGAGTGCTGTATACCATTCTCTGATGATACATCGAATTATCTGAAACATATCTCTCCAGGAATTCATAAATCTCCAGGAATATTAGAACGCACTCCAGAACTTATCAGGCTTTTTCTCACGTCTTAAAATGATTGTGAGTCCCATGACATTGAGTTCTCAATTTCCCTCCTTTTCATCAAGATGCGTAATTTCCCGGTAGTTTATTTCACAGATATGGTCTCGCTCAATCAGTCACTCACCCGATTCAAGTTTCTCATATGCCCCAGTTCACT